>NC_056731.1:678700407-678865407 GCF_019279795.1 Protopterus annectens
TTGGGAGCCACTGGTATTTCCAAGGTAAAACACATTGCTAATTACAATGAGCAATTTCAGACTGCCTCATTACCATGCAGCTCAGCCAGCAAGATCAACCTCCTATCTGATGCTTCCATTAGTAGCAAACCACAGCACGAGGGTAGTCTATGAATCAGGAAGGGTTACTGCGAGGGTGATGCCACTTGTGGTAAGGCTTTCCACTCACAGTAATCCTTTCTGAATCTCAGGACATGTCTTATGGCTTTACAGGGCAGTGGTAGAGGGAGTGTCTTCCTCATTCTCTGTTAGGATACTTGGAATGGGTGATTAACAATACTGGGATACATTTTTATTATCCATCCACACATCCAAGTTGTATTTGGGTATGGGCAGGGATGACATTTGTTTTACATGAATGGGGAGTCTGTTCCAGAGCACTGGTCTCCCTTGTAAGATATACCTGTCAGTTCAATTCATTCTGTTGATATTGCAGAATATATGTGCAGCTCTTAATATTCTTGTTACAGGAACTTTTCACTGACTTTTTTTTGAGGAAACTTTTTTACTTCATATGCTCTTGCATCAAGAATACTGAATAAGTTCCTTTTTATTATGCTGCTGCTTGTAGATAAGTATATTTGGATCCCCAGGAATGAGAGAGAACCAGCATTATGTGTGGCTTCTATAACATTACATTCAGTTTTACTCACAGTGCTTTGATGCTGTATAAATACATGCAAAAAGACTTGCAAAAATTTGAGTTGCCGTCTATGAATTATACCAGTTCTTATCCCATCAATCTGCTTCTTATAATTTACTAATTATATAATGCATCGTAATTTATCATTATGCATTCATTTTCATGAATGGCATAATGTGCAGTGCAATACATTGTGCAAGTGAGCAACTAGTGTGTACAAACTGTATACTATCTGTATGTTGTTGCAAGCTGCACAGTGTCATATGTACTACACAAAATGTTTACAAATATTACCTCCAATTGTCAGTCCCTCCTTTCCTGTTAACCGCTACAATAGTTCTCCAGCTATACAAAATAACATCCTGGTAAAATACTTTTCTTTCTTTCTACTTTAAAGTCATTAGCGACAAAACTGTTTAGATTTTTCTTGATGAAAATATATGTACAATTACAATCCCATTTATCATATACTGTACACAAAGTTCATACAACTAGGATATGTGATAATGTTATCACAATACCTGTGTTTTATAATATCAATCTCTCTCACTGTCTGTCTCTGTTTATCTCTCTCTCTCCTCTCTCTCAATATTGATACTGTAGCTTTTAACTTCAATGTGCTTTAATCACTCTACTGAAATCAGTGACATCTCGTCTCTCTGTTAATACCTACAGACCATTTGAAAACATTTGTCTTAAAATATTACTAAAAACTGGATATGACTAAAATTCTATGACTGTTTTAAATAGAAGATTTCAAGTTCCTTAATATTTCCTCTGACCTAGGTATAGTTAAAAACGGCATCCACAAAGCTCTGTTCTAAGATCTTGAGGTTCTGTTTATTTATCAACTACTTTCATAGGTTCTACCAAACATCACCTCAATTTCTCATGCAGATGATGTTTTTATAAACAATTCTGGTAGTCCAAATGGAAAACTGGATAAAAATACCAAAGACAGATTTCAACAAATAAGAAACTGGAGTACTGAGAGAGATGTAACCATTTACTCCTGTAAAACAACAGTAATGAACCAAGGTATCCCAAATGATTAGTACTATTAAAAATATTGTATTTAATGGCTCAACAAGATCTTTATTGTCAAAAAGAAGTGCTACTGCCACTGATAGTGAGCAATGTAAAGGAATTACAACTTTTGCCTGGCTTGTAGAACTTGTATGGTCAGAACAACTTACTATACTTTATTTAGTTGTATATTGCTAGTGTGATTTTTGTCACAGAAGTAGATTTAATTTCTCTTTGAATTCTCTCGTTACTGATTTTGATCTTTTCTTTTGTAATATTATATTCCGTTGAAGCTGAATATGGATTCCTTAAATGAGTATGCAATTAATGATTTTCTAATGCACACATAGTGCAATAAATGCTATGCATATTTAAAGGTAACAGCTGATAACACTAGTGATCTGTGTTCTTCGTGTCACAGGTTGGATGATTTGCTTACCATTGTTTGAAGTAAATCTGGACTTGATGATGGTTGCACTTGTGCAATTGGCATGGCTTGGAGAACTGTTGTTTCCTATATTAATGACTGGACTGGTGAGATAAATAATGTTAGGCATAGAACAAATAGAACACATTTAGGAAATGATGCATCTATTTTCTGCAAAGATCCTTCAACCCCTATGAAACAAGATGATGCCACTGACACCTTTGGAATTCTGGATGCAAGTATTCAACAATCTGAGGATCCGGTTAGTTTAGAAGGAAATAAAAAAGAAAGAAAGGAAGAAGTTCTCAACAAATAACTAGGAAGAAAAAGAAACTGACTAATGACTGTAAAGGAAAGAGAATACGTCGTAAAAACGATTATGCTTTGTTATGTAACACACTGGTGACAGGGAATGAAGATATCTGTCTATCAGGAAACCCTCAGTCTACAGAAAAAGGCATCACCTTTCCAATGTTGAAGGTAGAAAAAAGAGGCAAGGGGCAGGTGAAAAGGAAGAAATCAAAATTGGACATGGAAAGATTGAAGAAAATTACTGTAGGAAAAAAGAGGAGAGAGACAGATGTTGACTACATGACTCAAGCTGTGGATTTACAACATCAGATGGATGAGAATTTAATACACAATGAAAACAGTGGGATTAATAAGACATATAGTGATGAAGATCTATCCTTCGTAACAATTGATAGAGCAGATATTACTGTATTAGAAGCTGAAGATTCTTCAGAGACGACCAGCAAAGATATTCTTGTAATTGGAGATTCAATTATTAGAGGAACTGACATGTATATTTGCAGAGATGATAATGAACATTGAACAGTATTATGTTTGCTAGGAGCGAAAATAGAAGATGTGCGACAAGCCTTGGAATGCCTTAAAGTAAAGAAGTATGGCTCTGTTTTTATTCATATTGGTGCAAATGATGTCACCCACAAGGATTCTCTGACTGTTAGTAGGAAACTGACAGCCCTCTTAGATAGTATAGCTTGTACTAGTGTTAGGACTTATTTTTTCACAAATCACCTATAGAAAGGTTAGTCAGGTAACTGTAAATGAAAATAATTTTTAGGTAAATACCTACATGGAAAAAATGGCCTGTTTTAAAAAATGGAAATGTGTAGAGCATCCAAGCCTTGTATTGGGCACACATGTTCAGACAGGATGGTGTGCATTTGTCTATATCAAGGAAGAGAATTTTTGCAGCAGATATTTTGCAATATTTGGCAAACACTAGACAGGATTTTTGCCATGTCGAAAATTTAACAGCCCACAGATAGCAACATTCGATGCCTCTCTGATGGTTGTTAATGCTAGGAGCATTAATAATAAAGTATTTTTCTTGGAAAATTTGCTACATTCCCACAAGACTGATGTTGTTAATGTTTTTGAAACATGGTTAAAGAACAATGACTTCAAACCAGTTATGTCAGGGTATAAATGTTTTTACTGTGTGCGTGTGTGTGCCTTCTGTGGAAGGTTGGGCGCCAGGCTGGCAACTCGATACCGTACAAACTCCACTGCCAATCATGAGCGGACAAGGTGATCCGCTGTGGCGACCCCTAACTGGGAAAAGCTGAAAGAAGAAGAAGACTGTAACAAACATTCTAATAAAAAATCAAGTGGAGGTGTTATAATAGAGATTAAAGATAGCTATGAGACCTGTGATTATTACATGTTCAATGATAACAGTGTACAGACCACCAAATTCAAGTGCAGATAACCTAGAGGAATTCATGCATTTCTTGCATGAAACACAGGAGGGAAGAATGCTATTAGATGGGGACTTAAATTTACCAGAACCAGACTGGAAAAATATTGATTCTACAATGTTAGTAAGGAAAGTATTCACAGCATATATTCAGGAACAACAATTGCTTCAGATTGTAAAAAAAAAAAAACTACCAGGGGATAGAACATACTAGACATTGTTTGTGTTCCCAGAGAAATTAAAGTAACTTCAAGTCAGGTTTTACCACCATTGAGGTGCAGTGATCATGGCGTTATAAAGGTTAATTTGTTGCTAGATAATTCTGCAAACTGAAATCTAAGCCAATGCACAGAGGGTTAATTACAATTTATATGGAAGCAAAACAGTCACTATGTAAAACTAACTGGAGTGAGGTGTTCAGTTGAAAAACTGCAGATGGAATGTTGAAAGTTTTGAAAGAGTAATTGCTTGAGTAGAAAAAAATCAAATAAATGTTTAACATCAGGATCTAGGCATGCAACATTAGGCTGATGTATTTCCTTAAGAGCAAGCTATCTGATTAAGGTGAGAGACAAAATATATAAGAAATGGAAGAGACGTCGAACTACAACTTTGAAAACTGAAATAAACAAGCTGGACAAACAGATTAAGCATAGTGTGAGACAAACTCAAGAACATTGTGAAGAAAATGTATATAAAGTTATTGACCATATTAGGAAACCTTTATATATATATATATATATATATATATATATATACTGGCTTCTGAATGGGAACCATATATATACATAAGCTGTGGAAGGAATATAGACACAAATTGATAAACTGTGTGCAGATTCTAAAATTTATTCTCAGACACAACAGATTATAGATATATTACAAAATCTTATGCAAAACAGTTTTGCTCCACAGAAGGGGTGGTAAGTTGTCTTAGTGACATCCAGGTAACCCCAGATGCTGGAATCAAATTAGATTATACTGAAAAAGAACTGTGCAAACTGGATCCAAACAAAGCACAGACAGGAGATGGAATTAGTAACAATGACCTGAGAACACTTCAGCAGGAACTTACAGTACCACTACATCTATTATTCACTAGGTCATATAAATATGGGGAGATTCCTCAAGATTGGAAACATGTACTTATTAAACCTGTTTTTAAGGGAAAGGGGAGTAGGACAAACCCAGAGTCATACAGACCCTTAGTCTACTTTCATGTTATGGAAAAATAATGGAGAAGGTAATATTGGATAAGTTATTGTCATAACTGGATAGGTTGGGACTTGAAACCATATATCAGCACACAGTGATTGAAACTGTAGACTCATTTAAGGACCTGTGTATTTAGGTAGATTCAGCTATGAGTTTTTCTAATCATAACAACCAATTGATTAATGATAGTTATAGAACTATAGGTTGTATAAAAAGATTTATAAAGTCTAGGAAATCAAAAATAATGAAGTCATTGTTTGTTAGTTACATTAGACCCAAACTTGAGTATGGAATAAGAATATGGAAACCCTATAAGAAAACAAGCATGCTTCAACTGGAAAGACTACAATGGAAATATAGCAAGGGTATCTATAGATGTGAAAATTTAAGTTATTATGAAAGACTAAAATATCTGAACTTGTACAGTGTCTCTTACAGATATCTAAGAGGAGATCTTACTCGGGTATATAGGGCATTTAGTGACAACTACCTATGGGAATGTCTGGGGTTATCAAAAAGTACTAGAGAATCATCAGATAACCTATGCAGGGAATTCTATAGGAATGAGACGTGTACTAACTGGTTCTCTGACAGAGTAGCTGATGCTTGGAACAGACTGCAAATTATATTAAAGTAACTACTAGTTTAGATATTTTTAAAAACAGCCTGGATACTTATTATGGGAACAAGTGTTTTGGTATATTGCCAAGCTAGAAGGACATTAATGCCCATGCTTGAAATATTTGTATGTATGTATGTACTCTTCCCTTAGGAAAAACAAAATATTACCTAGGATTTGTCCATGATCATCACCTGTCTTTCAAATAAGACACTTTTACCCTGAAGACTAAGAATTAAATCAACGTAAATTCTTATATAGTATTATACATTATCTCACCGATGTAAAAAAGCAAGCAAAAATGTCAACAATGTTTTGTAACCAAGACATAAACACATATTTCCTATTGTAACCTTTAGCCCTTCTCACAATGCTTCCCTATTAAGAAAAAAGAAAAAAGTAATATGCTTTATCTTAGACTAGACACCATGAATAAGTGGCAGACCATAAAAGGCACTAAAAAGATTTCAAGCCCTTTATCCTCCCACCTCACACAGAGAATATTGTTCATTTGTGCCCACATTAGACACCAGGGATGGAATTCAAAAATACATAATTAAAAAAAACATCATAGTACAAATGGGGAAAGGAATTTGAACAGTGTACCCCTGACACATGAAATCCCTGCATTAACCTACTGCACTAAATGAGAAGTTACTGCAGCAGGGCTTTTTAAACATACATATTGAGGATCTTGGGCATTATGCATGCCTGCATCATGTGGTTATGTACAAGGGAGAGTGACAGGAAAAGTTAAGCATACCTGTTAACCTCAGTACATATAGGTTCATAAGCATACCTCTAGGCTATCGACCACAAGGGCCTTTCTAAGTCTAGACATCCATCCCAAATCTCTGACAAGTTCTGATATGCTTGATAAGTGTAAGCATGGGCCTGGGAGATGAACCATTAACAGGTTACCTGTGTCCATTATAGACATAAGTTCCAAACCAGGGGTGAATTTCCGGTTTCCCATCCAATTGTCCAAGTTGCACTTGAATTGGGTTAGGGAGGAACTCTGCTTCACATGGATGGGGAGCCTGTTCTATAGATGGGGTAGTCTCCGTGATACATACCTATCTCTCCAGCAGGTTCTAGTTACATCACAGGCAAGGTTTAAGCCTTTAGAATGGGTAATTCTGGTACTGTTTGTTTTGGGGATATGCAAGAGGTCCATCAAAGTGGGATTTGACAATGTCCTGTATGCCAGGCATAGATCTCCCCTCAAAAGCCTGTAGGAGACAGAATACAGGGATAGGGCCTTGAGCCAGTCTGCATAGCACATATTACTTAACCCTTTATTCTTTTAGTAAGGACCCTCTGTGGACGTTCCAGTTGTTGGATATGCCTGGTTCAGTACATACCAAAGGGGGCATTGTACTCAATGATAGGGCCGATGAATGTTGAATACAGTGGAACAATGACTTCCTTGGACTTAGATGCCATACCTTTGTTTATAAATTATGCAACATAGAATGATTTCTTCACCACTGTAGACATGTGATGATCAAAGGCAAGATTACCATCTATGTGTGTCCCTAAGTCCCTGACTACTGGGTTAACTCTAAGGGGTGTTTTGTCAATATGATAGTTACCAGGGATGAATGACTTCCCAAAGGATATTATTATGCATTTCTTGGCATTTAGTTTTACTCCATGGCTCTGACAACAGTTGTTTGTCTGTGTCAGCCCCTCCTGGAGAACATTTGTGTCAGTGTGAGATTCAGTGACAGCTCCTAATTTGCAATCATCTGCAAATTTAATCAGCCAGAGACCACTGACATGGGCCTTGACGACTGAGAAGTAAATGCCAAAAAGGAGCAGTCCAAAGACTGATCCCTAAGGGACTCCACTTGTGACTGGCCTCTTTGTAGAGGTGAACTCCCCAATTCTAACTTCCTGGCTCCTGTCTGTGAGCCAGTTGGCTATCCACCGGGTGACATACAGGTTTGTACATAACCTCATGAGTTTGTCATCAATGCCCGAATGGGGTATTTTGTCAAATGGCTTTTTCCAGGTCAAGGTAGGCAGTGTGAATGATTTTGCCCTCATCCATTGCTTTGGTGACCTTCTGCAAGAAGTCCACCAGGATGAGTAGGCATGATCTGCCCTTGACAAAACCAAACTGAGTTGGGTCCAGTGTCTGGAGGTTTACTATATCTCTATTGATCATCTCCATGGTAATTTGTTCCATGGCTTTACATATAAGACTAGTGAGACTTATGGGTCTGTAGTTTCCAGGGTCTGTAGATGGCCCACCTTTGTGCAGCGGGATGACTTTTACCTATCTCCATTCATGAGGCATGAAGCCTGATTGGAGGCTGCAATTAAATAGCAATTACAGAAGCCCTGATAGGTCATGTTTCATGCTATTTAGAAGGCATCCCGGGATATTGTCTGGGCCCATTGATGCAGTGTTCTTGGTTTTAGAGAGAGCATTAAGGATTTGTTCCCTAGTGATAGTAGGGGGAATTATATTTGATGATATTCTCTGAGGGTTGGTTGAGGGCGAGAGAGGAGTAAAGCTGGAGCTAAATTTATCAGCCAGGAGGTTTGCTATATCTTCTGGCTCAGTATAGGTGTCTCCATTTACAACGAGCTTTGCACACAATTGTGTACTGCCTTTGAAGTTGTGGACATAGCTAAAGAATGCTTTATGGTTGTCCTTGGCCTGGGAGGCCAAATTTACCTCAAATTTGGCTTTGGTAGGCTTTATTTGTCCTCTGAGTTGTTTGTTTAGTTTGACGAGAGTGTTTTTTATCTTACTGGGTGCTGCACCTCCAAATTTTTGCCATGATTTTCTTCCTCCTGTTGTACATCTGACTGATTTTGTGATTCCACCAGAGTGGCTTGTTTTTTCAGTTAGTTCTGTATGGAGAGAGTTATCAGGATAACAGCTTTTTCTGTCGCATGCATTTACTGAATAATATGAATTGTGATACTCAAATGTCTGGCATTAATGTGTGACTGTAATCATCAGTGAATTATGAAAGAGGGGAAAAGGAGACATCTGAGATATTCAGACAACAGACAATACAGGGACATGTTGGGGTCTGTATTGTGTGTGTGTGTGTGTGTGTGTGTGTGTGTGTGTGTGTGTGTGTGTGTGTGTGTGTGTGTGTGTGTGTGTGTATTGTATGTAGGAGAATCAATGGGGGAGGAATGCCTCATTTTACAACATGCCACCACTAACCTTGTTAACTACTGATCAACACTCCGTGGTACTTAATTGTGATTCAGGGACATGCAAATTAGTTGATAATGAGGTTTTTCCTCATTGCAGCAAATGTGTCTCTGAAATACAAATTGCCATAACATTGAAGCAGCCTTTTTACTATAGCTCTTATGCTGTTAGGCAGGGAACTTTATGAATCCAAGGGAGTGACGTAACTACTGCATTAGTTACAATATTTAATATACCAGGTGCATAAAAAAAGATAAAAATAAACAAGCACAAATAACATTAAAATCTATTTCATGTAAATGTTTTAACTTTTTTTGCCTGTCAGACAGAAGTATAATGCACTAGTTAAAAAAAAGTGTGATTGCTTTAATTTGTAAACTATCTCTGAGATTGTGGTATCCCAAAATTCTTACTCTGAGTTAAATTAATCTTGCGGTTAGTATGTACAGGAAGCATACGTGTGGGAGAAACATCTCCCAAACAAGGAGAGTGCAGAGGGTGGAGACCGCTGCAAAAACTCTTTATAAGAGTGAGTTTTGAGTTTGGCTATGTATGCAAGAAACCAGTTTCTTGATTGCCCTTTTTTGTACCAATCGCCTTTGCATCAAAGCTTAGTCATAGAACTAATTTTTTATACCAAAACACAAAGTTACTCCTTGACACAGAAACAGATACCAGTAACATACAGCAAATGCAAAAAAGAATTGCAGGAATCATACTTCTGATTAATTCAATTGCTAGTACTGGCAGAAATGCAAGAAACAGATTTTCTTTATTTCTTAATATTTTACAGAGTACTGGTGTTGCAGCATCACTCTGACTGGTCAGTAGTATTGCATAGCTTGCCCTACACCAAATAGATGGAAGAAATTACAATTCTGATATGACTTATTGCCTTTTGCCTTTAAATTTCTTCCACTGCTCTATCCTTACTGATGTATAAATGCACTGCCTTTAACTGAATTTATGGCAACCAATCTATGGAGCTACAATCAAAGTCAGTTTCATTAAGTGTCCATTCATCAAACCCCATGCCACTGATTTTCACTAACAGTACATTCCCCATACCTCATATTTCTATATACACTAACTACAAGATTGCACAATGCTGGGAAAAAGGACAAACTTCCAAATCCCTTCTGATACATAATTTTGTTCAAACACCCAACAAACTATTGATGTACTTGCTTGTGAACAAATCTTCTTTGGATGGTTCTGCAGGTCAGTAAGAAGAGACATTGAACAGAAGAGGGCATTTATTCTGGCTTTCTTTTGGTAATTTTTGAGATAAACACACACAGATAATTTTTCACACCCTTTAACTTTTTAAGTAGTTTTCCTTTAACAGTACATTTTCATTAGTGCTTTGTTTTCAGATACTAAGAGTAGGGCATGTCTTAGTCAAGTGTGAGCTCTACGGGACAAGCAATGCATTAATCAATGTAAAATACTTGTTTTTACTTCAATATTAAAAATTGTAGCATTGAATTAGAAGTGCAGTATCATGCATTTCTGTAAAATTTAGAGGACATTTAGAAAATATTTTGTTTTTTACAATATCAGGAAATCTGCAGTTTTTAATTTTCATTTTTTAGGACACCAATACCCAAATAAGTTATCTTTTATGGGTTTGATTTGAAAGCGCAGACCCATTGGTCATTTCCCATTCTGACATATTCTTTAAGATGAGGCCCAAAAAAGGTCCCTGACTGAAATTAATGAACTAAACCATGCAGAGAGTGCTACAGCACATCCACAAATGTATTAATAACATTCAGAAACTGAATGCCAGTAGGGGAGTTTGTGCCCCCATACATCTTGTCCTAGGGCGACTGCCCCCATCACCACACCATAGCTATGCCTCCGCTCACAGCTATGACTGACATGAGCGTGTGTGTGCATTTATATAGGTGCATGTGCGTGACTCTGTTTGTGGAGGTTGGGGGTCATAAACTACACAGAAACAAGAAAATTAAATATGATTACATAGTGCAATAGCCTAGGATCAATAACAAAAATCAATTCAGAATAGTTAGTCCCATCATAACTTTTAGAAAACTATTAAATAAAAACCACTTGAAATGACAAAGGGGTATTAGTTCTGCACTAAAGATCAAAACGTCAATTAAAAAGAGTCCTAGATGAAGTAAATGTAATGGAAGGGAAGAAATATCTTTTAAACTCTAATGTAGACGTCAAAACTTAATACAGTGCATCAGATGCTATTCTTCTGATGTTTCTGACCTCATTCTGTACAGACTAAGATTCCACTAGCACTCCATGATGTCCTGACACATTTATTTATGTATCTTTAGGTAGCCAGATATGTTTAATATATGCCTTTTCTCACATTATGAACTCTTTCTCATCACGTGATCTATTTTTTTCTTGTAAACAATTCCTAATATTCACCTCACTTTTGTAATGCTTCAGGATGAAAAAAAATACTAGCAAATCAACAGTATTTGAATTAATTAATTGACTAACTAAGTGATTTTATCTCATTTATGAAATCATGTCTATCTATCTGTCTGTCTATCTATCTATCTGTCTATCTGTCTGTCTATTATCTATCTATCTATCTATCTATCTATCTATCTATCTATCTATCTATTAATTTAACTTAAGAACCTAAACAAAAAATATTTCTATCTACATGATATGCATGTTTATCCAGTTATAGGTTAAGATTATGAAACAAAGTAGCTCACCAATTATTTTTATTTTTATATTCTCATTCTGCACTCAGAACTAGTCTATTTATATGGCTGCTTAATATCACAATGCAAAACACACATACTTTGCTGTAAAAGATCCAGGATCAGTACCTCAAATAACATTTAAAAATGTCTGTAAAACTTCACTAGACTATTTTGTTTTTTGAACAAAAACATACTTCACAAAAATATAACAAACCACATACCAAAAAGAGGTGCAACTGCTTACCATATAGAGATGGCTTGACATTTTAATTAAGAGATGTTGGTACTTTAAAATCCAGGACTGTACTTGATATATGCTTATATACTTGATATGTATAGGACTGTACTTGACATATATACTCGATATGTATACTTATATGTACTTCTATACTTGATGTATACTTGTCTGGCAAAAATAAAATAGTAAACAAATAAAAATAACAAAAACAACTGAATGTTCATGTTAAGGGGTATTATACATATCACAGTTTCAACAACGTTTTGAAGTGATAGATCATATATTTCAAGCTATTCCTACCTCAGACCATGTTGACACAAACCACTGCAGCTTCTTGTGCTTCTGACAACGTTTAAGTGCACAATTCTCTTGCGTTTTTGGCTTGGATTCACCTCTGCATTCACTGTCATCCAAAATTTGAGACCGGGATGTAGGATTGGTACTTTTACAGGTGACACTTCTCTTTCTCCATCCTCTTCCACAAGTACGGGAACACTAAGTGAAAGAAGACAATCAATATTTATAAAAATAAATCAGAAATTGAATGTATAATGGAAAATATTTATGTGCTCTAGATGAAAATAAAAATTCAGTCAACTTTTTAGATAATTCCACTGAAAAATTACAAACCATTTTTTAGCAGAGTGCTGCACTTTTAAGTTTTCATTCATGTTACTGCAGATTATATATTAATGCCAGCCCCAGCTGGTAACCTTTTTAAATGTCAGGATTGCTACAGCGAGCCCCAAAACACAGAGACTGAATGTCCAAAAAAGTAGACTTACATATACCAAAACAGAGATGGCCATTTTCCAGAATAGTCCCTTTTCTATAAGATACGGCAGTCTTGAAGGTAGTATCTATCTATCTATCTATCTATCTATCTATCTATCTATCTATCTATCTGTCTATCTATTATCTATCTATCTATCTATCTATCTATCTATCTATCTATCTATGTATCTATATATCTATCTGTCTGTCTGTCTGTCTATCTGTCTATCTATATATCTATCTCTATCTGTCTATCTATCTATCTATCTATCTATCTATCTATCTATCTATCTATCTATCTGTCTGTCTATCTATCTCTATCTATCTATCTATTTATCTATATGTCTATTATCTATCTATCTATTTATCTTTCTGTCTATTATCTATCTATCTATCTATCTGTCTTCTTTCTATCTATCTATCTATCTATCTATCTATCTATCTATCTATCTATCTATCTATCTAAGTTTTGGGGCTGGCTTGAGTTTTACCTATTCTTCTAGATTTTTGGTCTTTGTTTTCCTCTTTGGCACATCAGCATTCTGTATTTTGAGTGCAACATTTCAACAGGGAGCCATGCCAGACTATGTCTGAAAATAGCTGTTCAGAGTACTAAACTATAAAAGCCTGCAAAATAAAAGAGAACCTTGAGAATATATGAATATATTCTCCCTCAGAGAAACTTGTTGCAAAATCCATCCAGCTACACCCCCTTTTCAAATTTTTGCACATGGGGTTGAGGTGTCACTTCACCAGTGACAGTTGTCTATACCCAAGGACTACATTGCCGGGTGGCTAGCCCCACCAAATCTGTTCTTTCATATATAACACACTGGCATGCATACTCACACCTATGGCCAATTTAGAGTGTTCAATCCACCTGATGCACATCTTTGGAATGTAGGAAGAAACAACTACTCTGAGAAAATCCATGAAAACACTAGGAGGTTATGTAGAGTCCACACAGAAGGCATCCCAGCCAAGAATCGAACAGGAGAACTTCTTGCTGTGAGGCAATAATGCTATATATACAGCAGAGAGAGAAAGAGATTAAGATACAATTGCACTTCTTGATGAATGTGTTTTCAATCACTGAAGATGAAGGTGAATTCAGTTTGCTACAGAAAAAGCTGTGACATGGAGAATCTAACTTGTCTGACAAGGTTAGATAACAAAGTCCCCCGGTGAAGTACAGTAACAGAAGTAGTACAAAACAGTTGAACAAAGGGTTGAACTAATACACAGGTTTTATTTGTTTTACAGTCAAGTGCTAAACACAAGGTAGAATCTGGCTTATTTGGTCTATTCATGTCTTACAGCCACAAAAATTAGCTTTTTGAAATGCTGTGATCATGTCTTTCTTACCTTCAGAAACAGTCAAGAACATAAATAATTCAAGCAGAAAAGTTCTATTAGGAGTGTTACTGGGTCAGTAGCTCATAAATGTTGTGGCTTGAGGGAGGCCAGGTTATAACATGCCTGCCTTTATTCAACAGAAAACAAATATTTGAGATCTAGGCTGGGACTGTTAGTAAAGGGGTGGAGTAAGATGGGTTGAAATTCAAAATACATTATTTATGTTTAAGGCAGGTACATTCCACTAATGTCAGCAAAGGCATATCATCTCTATTTTCACACCAACAGCAAATCCAACCAAGATGCTTCATCAACACCTAGGCTCTGTTCAGTGAGCTCATATGGCAACATTCATGCTGCTACAACAGCCAGAAACTTGAACAAGTCACAACAGAATCTCAGCTTGAGTGAAGAGACTGGAGATGCCATCATTTTCTCACCTGAGAACTTGAGCAGGAGCAGCAGCGCTAGCAGCAGCTTGGGGTGTCTCAATAATGATGAGTACATCCTGTCCTTTGAGACTACTGACGAGATGCAATGAGTCAGCTCCTACTCCTCACTGAATTCTCTGATCGCTGTCTCATTCAACAGTGCTTACACCCAGATTTGAGAGTCCTTTTACATCAGGCTGCAGACACCTTCACTGAAGTCTCTGACTTGGCAATGAAAATTCTGACCAACATTGAATGCAAGGCCACAGTGAATGCCTGGTCTCAATGAACGTTGGACACATCATCACTTGTGAAATCTGTTCCAGCAAGCCTTACTAATAAGGGAGCCCACATTCACCAGGCTGGGGCTCTCTACTATACCCAGTGCTAGCAGTTCCAGCCTCACAAATGTCAGAAAAAGCCAAGCATCAGGGAGACCTTATCCAACAGGCCTACTAATGTTGGCAACATTGCTATACAGTATACTCTCCACTCCCACCAGTTTTCAAGAACAAGGAAAATATATGACAGGGGTCCAGACCAGACTGTTGATAATGAGGATTATGGTGTCAGAGTGTGTGTATTGAAACACTGAAACAATAAATCTTAAACCGGTGGATCTTTTGGCCTTTGTGATTGCTATCATCTCTATTTTCATCCATTTTACTTTTGCATCAAGACATTTGCTTGCCCTGTTTGCAAAATATAGGTAAGCACTGTAGACATAAGAGTACATACTACATGGTCGTGTGTGCGTTTCATTAGATTATGTGCTGTTTTATTTATATAAATTAGAAAGAGTGGTTCACACTCAACTAATGCAACACCTCAAAGATAACCTTCTCTCTGCTTCACAACATGGCTTTAGACCATCTCACAGCACCACCACAGACTTCTTATCATTCGCGGATATAGTTAACCACCACAGAAACAATGGTCTGTTTGTATCCTCCATATTCTTAGACTTATCAAAAGCCTTTGATATGGTTAACCACAGCATTCTTCTCAATTCTCTGTATAGCATAAACATAAGCCCCTCCTCTATTGCTTGGTTTAACAGCTACCTATATGGCCATCAACAAACGGTTCTCTGAAAAGACCAACTATCCCCCCTATTGTCAGTTACCATAGCAGTCCCGCAAGGGTCTATTCTCAGTCCCTTACTGTTCTCCTTATATACTAACCACATCACTTTATCCTCACCCTCTGTGTCAGTAGTACAATATGCAGATGACATCACCTTTATTTGCACTGCCTCCACACTACATGAACTTCAATCCTTAACCCAGAACTACTTCACTCTCACAGAAACATGTTTCACCAATATCAAACTTCTTCTCAATCCCCAAAACAGCCAAACTTATTATATTTGGCTCAGGAAAATCACCACCCCTAAGTGATAGCTTCTCCATCAAATCCAAAGACAACACTCAAATCAGCCCTACCACACACACAAAATTGCTAGGTGTTGAAATTGGCAATAATCTTAAATTCGACATCCACATTAGTGAAACCATCAAGAAGGTTAACAAAAAACTTGGACTCCTTTATAGGAATAAAAACGTTATGACTAATAACACCAAAGCAACCATTGCAAGGACCCATCTCCTAGCCATCCTCTTATATGCCTCCCCCATCTTAACTAATTTCTGGCAAACCAACCTAAATAAAATGGAATCTTGTTACAACAAAATCGCTAAATTTGCTACTGAATCCCCTTATAGGTCCCATCACTGTCTGTCACTTAAGCAAGTCAACTGGTTGGAGCTACCTCATATGCTACAACTCAACCAACTTTCTACTGTTCACAAACTCTACTACTTTCCTAACCTAACCCCTGCACTACAGGAACTCATACAACCACACATCCCCACTAGAACTCTTAGAACCAGCAACCAAAACCTCATAAAAGTCATCAAGCATAGAAATGATGCTGGTAAATCCATTTTTGCCAGCATCATTCCCAAAAAATGGAACACCCTACCAAGCCATACAACCTCTACCACCTCCCCTACTCAGTTTAAAAAACTCCTGAAAAGACATTTTCAGAATAATTGGCTATGCTCGTGCCATTCAGCAGGCTAACCCTTAAAAAGGTAACTCCTCTGTACCCCAACTACTCTCAGACAGTCTGTTTCATGAATACGTAATACTGCCTCTTTTTAGGTCTTTTGAGTAGATGCCTTTTGATACTCTATACCTCAATGTTTGACTTTTGTATGAACTGTTAGTTTAATGTATTCCATACTGTATTTATCATCTCCTTGTGTGTATGCAATGAAAGCTCTCATAACATGAAACAAATGTTCCATGTAATTTCCTGTTATTCTATGTATGTGTTGTTTGGAGCCTATCTCCCCGGGTTTCCGCTGAAAATGGACCAGTGTCCAGTTGGACTTTCCTGGTTAACAAATGTAAAATAAAATAAATAAAATTAATATATATATATATATATATATATATATATATATATATATATATACGTATATATGCAATACAGACACACACACACACACACACACACACACACACACACACACACACACACACACACACACTTAATAGACATATGTATTTATTTGAATAAAAAGGGACATTTCCAACTGCAGAAGACTTAATTCCCCCTTTCCTCATTTCTTATCATCACCATTACTGAATAAAATGATATATTATTGAATGTAACAGGCAGGGAACCATTGCTCAGTAGTTTGATCCAGCAAGAAAATTAATACAAAGTACCACAGACACCATAAAGACTTTCCTGCCCAGCATAATCCATTAATGCAAATGTTAATTCTTCTGCAAGCACACACTGCTTGCTCATAATGGATGCCTGCTGTAATAATAAGGCATACTATGGTAAGAAGAGAAAATATATATTTTTTTCCTGTGCTGAATTTGAAGGAAACATTTAAATGACACTGTTATGTTACAAAGTGCAAGGCGAAGCTTAATGAAGGAAACTGTCAATGCGAGGTATATTATTACACATGAAATAATATAATGTGATACACAGCATGTGTGATCACACTGTGGCAAGTAGGGTGCCAGCATTTCATCTATGTGTACAGGTTGTGTGATCACACTGTGGCAAGTAGGATGACAGCATTTCATCTATGTGTACAGCATGTGTGATCACATTGTGGCAAGTAGGGTGGCAGCATTTCATCTATGTGTACAGCATGTGTGATCACATTGTGGCAATTAGGGTGGCAGAATTTCATCTGTGTACAGCATGTGTGATCACACTGTGGCAAGTAGGGTGGCAGCATTTCATCTATGTGTACAGCATGTGTGACCACACTGTGGCAAGTAGGGTGGCAGCATTTCTTCTATGTGTACAGCATGTGTGACCGCACTGTGGCAAGTAGGGTGGCAGCATTTCATCTATGTGTACAGCATGTGTGACCACACTGTGGCAAGTAGGGTGGCATCATTTCATCTATCTTTACAGCATGTGTGACCACACTGTGGCAAGTAGGGTGGCATCATTTCATCTATGTTTACAGCATGTGTGACCACACTGTGGAAAGTAGGGTGGCAGCATTTCATCTATGTGTACAGCATGTGTGATCACACTGTGGCAAGTAGGGTGACAGCATTTCATCTATGTGTACAGCATGTGTGATCACATTGTGGCAAGTAGGGTGGCAGCATTTCATCTGTGTACAGCATGTGTGATCACACTGTGGCAAGCAGGGTGGCAGCATTTCATCTATGTGTACAGCATGTGTGACCACACTGTGGCAAGTAGGGTGGCAGCATTTCATCTATGTGTACAGCATGTGTGACCACACTGTGGAAAGTAGGGTGGCATCATTTCATCTATGTGTACAGCATGTGTGACCACATTGTGGAAAGTAGGGTGTCAGCATTTCATCTATGTGTTCACTAAACTTCATTTTATAGATCACACCATGTTTTGGTTAGTCAGAAGGAGGGGAAGCTATCCTGGTGGATATTTATCCCCTTCCCTGCATACTGCAATGTCACTACTAGATCGTGAACCCAAGTATTTTAGGGGTTGGAAGCAAATGAACTCTACAGTGGCCAAACGAGTAATAATGTACAAGTAGTCAAAGCATGCATTCATTGACAAAGGTTATTGCAGGCAGAATCTCTTTTATCATGAGAAGCTGTGACTTCAGAGTTGTCAATAATAAATAGTGGGATATAGTGTGCAGGTTCATAGAATCTGTTTACAGTGCATACTTAGGTTCATAGATTAGTACTAAGCTAATTGCCCTTACGAGCCATTTTAAGCCTAGCCAATTATCCCTTGTGAGACTCAAACCCTGTACCTTGTGTTTGTAAGGCAAAAACCTTAACCATTAGGCCATCCTCCCAAACCCTGGTCTGGGATATGTTGCCCTCTAAAGAAATATTCATTTTACAAACTGGTGAAATTCCATTTTCAAAGCCTTTTTTATTTTAAATAGTACTACTCAGTAGGTAGGGATGCAGTGGTGTAAATAACTCATCTCTGTTCATCTTTAATGCTTTAGTTACAGTGCTACCTGACAAAGTACAGGACATTATGATGTTAGTATATAAAGAAACAACACTGCAATCAAAAGTTTGGAAGAACCAACTAAATATAGTCAAATTTAAATAATGCTACTTAGCAGTAACATTAACAAGATAAATAAAATAAAATTAATGGTTAGTGTTTCAACACTTGTGTAATTTAACACGAAACAATTTAAATAAAAATGCATAGGAGCATGAATATTTCAAATCAAGATTGAAACAATCTTCATAAAATATTTTAAATAAAAATGAACATGGCAAACTTGGTAAGCTAAGGAAGTTGAACATATTTGTGAGGCAGCACAATTTCAGCATTTGAAAACTTATCAGTAAATAATAAATATATATTATGAATACTATTATTATTACCATCAATGTTACATATAACTGTGAATTGAACAATGCACATTTATTACATTTAAATTATATATCATATTTGTTTCTGATGTTCTCTTATGAAAGTCAAGCAGATAACTTGCCAAGGCAGTGACACTGTTGTATAAAGATGTTTAGCTGAAACACCATCCATTATCCTGTTACAAAAACAAAGTCCCAATTCCCTACCATTAGAAGAGCATATTAAACATGAGAAGAGAGAAATAAAGATAGGAAAATGAATGCATTATGTTTTGGTTAGAGTGGCATTAATACAGTTGCTTTTCTTTTATCGTGGTAATATCTCTTGGCTTCTCACAGATATCAGAGATTGTAGAAGTTACTGAGAGAAAGAATAAAGAGTAAAGTAGACTGAGAGGAAGTAAAGATGGGAAGTGAAAATAGTTCAGGGAAGGGATAAGCAGTATGATGGGAAGCAAAATGAAATAGGAAAATAAACATGTTAAACACAGAAGAATAATTAAGACGAGCATTTTGTAATGCATGGCAAAACGTAAATCTGACAGTAAAAAAAATATAACCTGAGTTAGAACAACAACAACCCAGAAAGGAGCAACGAGACTAGAAAACCGTAACACAGAACCAACAATACACAGGTGTTTCAAATTCCATATGAAATAAGCCAAGCAAAGGAGATAAAATAGCTCTTTTACTGTCTACTGTTGAAAACTAAAACAGCATTTACTGTCCACTGCCTGGCTTACTTTCTGCAGAACATGAAGCATTTGTGAATTGTTCTTTCTGCACAAGAAGACATCATACAAAACAACAATGAAATGAATGGGAAAGAGAAAAGAGAGCACCCTAAAGTAGTACTGGTCGTGCCTTAAAATTCAACAATACAAGAAGTCATCAAACATTTTCAAAGTATGCTGTTAAGAACTGACAATGAAAAACAAATAATACAATACGAAAAATCAAATATTTACAGATCTACAGTGGTGCCTAAGGCCTAGTACAAGTTCTGTTATGTAATGACCATATGTACATTATGCGAAATGGGAAGAGGTTACTTTAACCATTTTCAGATTTTCTATTAACACTGAACTTTACGCCATGGACTGTGATACACGGTTTACTGAGATTTCACTTTTTTGTCATTACTTCTTCCATAAGCTGCAGAGTGTCTTCAAACAGAGGAGACATACTCTTCTTCCAGTTTCTGGTAATGCTTTTCCATGCATATGCTAGAATAGCTCGCAGCACCTAGTGCTGAGCACTTTTATTAACTGAGGGTCTAGGAGCATTGAACAGAACTAAATACCATGTAAGACAAAATTTATCTGACTGCACATCTTGCAAAAATACTGAACTTCCTCCCAGAATTGTTTTGCCTTAACACAGTTGAGTAATAGGTTTCCAATGAACTTTTAATTCTACGTTATATCTGCAACAAATACATCTAATTGCTCAGGTGAACTCTTTTTTTTTTTTTTTTTTTTTTCCCCAATTCCAGAATTTTCAGTTTAGGTTCTGCATTGTCTTAGAGCTCTCTTGACATCTTTTAGTAACATGTTAATTCAGCATTCACTGGAAGGGCTGTCTATTTATGAACTTAATTGGTTATTTGTATGCCAAGTTTCATGATTCTGATCTGTACAGATGACATCATACAGACATGTGCACCTGCTCCTTGAACATAATGGAATCTCAATTCAGGTACTTTTCTTACTGCAAAAGTTTCAGAATCAGCTTAATATACATTTGGAGTATTCATACTCTCAATCTATCTCCTTTTATGAAAAGTGGCAAAGGTTTACCATCCCTGTCATAATAATGTTTCTGTTTAGCTCATTGTTTTCATAAAAATGAATAATTTTATTTGTATACTTTAAACAAAGTAGTAGTTACTGGCAATGTACTTCTTATCCTTCCATTTATCAGACGTTTTGTTGGTGATAATCCATTATTTTGTAATGCTGTGTTTATTTCAGTACAGATAATTGGCAGCTTGTCTTGTTGCTGCTTATATAATTTATCATGAGATTTTTTCCCCAAATCACTTCTTCAACTTGACCATTTTTGGTTATCTCTGATTGCTAACAATATGGTTAAATTCCTGTTCTCATAAATTTATGACTTATATATTACCAAAAAATATCAACTTTAGTATCCCATGTCCTGAAATTAATCTCACTTGAATTTCAGATATCTTTCAACATCATTAATTGTCTATGGGCAGGAAGTCTTATTTCCCATGCAAAGATATGTGAGTATTATTGGGAAATGGAAAAAACATATGATGAAGATTCAACTGGCAGTGGGGAAACTACTTAGAAGAGTCATGTGGGAATCACTGAGTAGTGCAGCTGTCTGGCTTCAACTTTAATAACATAGACTGTTAATCAATGTGCAGTTTACATAAACAGTCATTAAAGTGCGTTATACAGAATTCTTCTGATGTCCATTATAAGCATATTCCTGTTCTGAAACAATATGACTAAGTAATTATACAGCATTTCACAGATACAGTAAGTAAATAATAAACCAGAATGTTTCTGAAGAGTTTTATTCAAAGAGTACAGCACATAAATTCAGATCTTAGCTATCTCAGCTTCATTATATACATCTTCTGTATCAGTATAATAAAAATAGAGTACCAAGTTTTAGGACACAGTTATACAGGCACCAGACAGTTACCAGTCACCTAAAAATCTGCAACTGTCTGAAATGCAGAGTCCACAAATAAAGCTGTTGTGGTCAAAGCTTTGACCTAGATGCAGTGATCTCTAAGTTGAACATAAATTATAATAAGTATGGGGGTGCAGAAGCAGAGTCTCTAACATTGTTAGATCTGTCTGCTACACAACAGAAAACACTACTTTTGTGTCATATAAAAAGTCATCTTAAACATTTTATTTCAAATAGAATAACCTTCAGTAATCTGAAGTTCTGATTCTACTGTAGCTCTCAGATACCTTATAACAGAATTTCTGAAGGAGTCAAAGACAGATTCTTCTCAATCCATATGCACTAATACTGTTCAAAACACTTCTGCAAACAGAACTACATTTATACATTCAATGTTAACTTTTTACACAGATGTTAGGTGAGGCAATAGACAGTCTTGCATGAAAAGTAATCAGGTGTGAAATTCTGCAAGGTAACAGCACATAATATGTAATGACCATGTTCTTAGTATGAGGAAGATTAGATGGGCAGGTATATATGGACCAATTTCATTTGCTTCATTGTGGATGCGTGGTGTGTATATCTGTGTGCTCTGTCCTCTAGTCACATTTTCTGGTAATTCCACTGAGCGTCACTCTCCTTGCATACATATCTGAATAGAAAAATACCACAATCATTGCAGATGTTATGACATCTGAACAGTTGACAAGGGGCACCAGCTTTTATCTCTTTTCTGCCCTAACCATTAAATTCCCAATTATTACCAGACAGACAGATTATCCCTTGTTACTGGCTACTTCTCAGATGTTAGCAAACTTCATTGCTACTGCACTGACCACTGTCTGAGATTAGCCATCATGAAGCCTTGTCTGCTAAGTAATGGCAACCACATAAAGAAACAGATGGAGACAGATAGCAACTGGGGTGAGGGCAAACCATACTGATACTATGCAGCTTATTTTACATAGCTCTCATCTGTCACTGAACACAGATGGTCATGTGACTCGACCTATACCTCACCTTCTGCTGTGCAGCACACATGTTGCCACTTTTTGAAAAAAAAGTTGAATTATGTTCCTTAACTGTGTAGGATTTTAGATGATTATATTTAGCTGCAAGGAGAACAGCTACAAAGGTAGTTAAGTTAGGCTGGAGTCAATCTCTCAGCAGATGGTCAGTCACAGTCACTAATTTTGGGGAGGATGATAAGCATGGTTATTGATTGTGCAACGAATGTTTCCACATGACATATTCAGGAAATTAAGGTCTTCATTAATAGTTTTGCTTACTGGTAGGCTACTGGCTTTTCATACTAGCAGACAGTGCAGACATGATTAGGTCACCCCAGCTATCCTAGATGGCCTTTCTAGCAGCCCATGGTAGTTTGGGAACCAGGCTCACTGCTGGCAAAGATAAATGCCTTATCTATAACAGAATTTGTCCTGGACCCTTCAATAAACACATCACACTAAATGACATTTGACAACCTTTATTAAACTTCTGTAAACATTAATTACAATTGACACATGAAATAGTTGAGTATAACATCCATTTAACATTAACCAGGACAGTGTGACCCAGCTCATCCTGACCTAGTAAGCAGTGTCCATACCTACACTCACTTACTCATGAAACTTCGTCACATCACTCACTTCATTTACCATTTATTGAATTACACATCCAACCAAATAAGCAGCGTCCTTACCTTCGCCCTCTTATTTTACTTATCAAGCAGTGTCCAACCGCTCACTTTTCTTTCCCATCTCATTGAATTGAACATCCAGCACCAGAGGGGGAACAGAAGATGGCAAGCCTGCCCCTTTTCTCTACCCTACCGAGACTAATAAATCAACCACAATCTCCACTATTCCACCAAAAAAGGGAGGAAGAGTCGGTAGCAAGTTCATGCCAAAATGTGATTCCATCTCCAGTTCCACTTTCTTAAACCCCTTGAGCCCCTCAATAACCTTACCTCATTTCCTCCCAATCATCCCTCATTCCCATTAACACTTTCATCCTCCCCACCCTCTTGATTCCTGCTACTATATTTATCTGACCCCACCTGAAGATGTCCCTGGACAAATCTGTTTGTTACCAAACCTCATTTGTCCCATTCCCCTTCAATAAACACATCACACTGAATGATGATTGACAACCTTTATTATTAAACTTCCATAAACATAATTTTGTTAACCAACATTTATTAATTACAACTGACACATGGTACAGTTGAGCATAACATCCATGTAACATTAACTAGGACAGAGTGACCCCACTCATCCTGACCAAGTAAGCAGCGTCCATACCTCCACTTGCTTACTTATGAAGCAGTGTACCAACCACTCACTTCATTTACCATTTATGGAATTACTTATCCAACCAAATAAGAAGCTTATCTCCGCTCGCTTATTTTACTTATCAAGCAGCATCCAACCACCCACTTTCCTTTCCCATCTAATTGAATTGAACATCCAACACCAGAGGGGGAAAAGAAGAAGATAAGTCTGCCCCTCTCTCTTCTCCACACACCAGCCAGACCAGGCTGTTCCACCTCTCTCTGACCAAACGTCCAACAAACTAACATCATTACAAGGCATTAACCCAAACATCACTGAGTGTACCCCATCCTCCCTAACCAAACTGAATCTGTGTCATCACCTTCCAAAGTCCTATCACATAAATAACGGAAATAGCCAGTTGCGTAAACAGCTGAACACAAACCACTGATCCTGCTCCAATGCTAAAGTAAGAAAACATAACCTCATAACCTGCCATAACCACTGTGTATGAGTTAAATATTCACATACCAAACTACCAATGGAAACTTCACAGTGATTCCCAGGTCACCAGCCAGCTGGACAACCAAACACTAAACCCACTGGCATTGGATATGCAGAGGCAATTGCATACCATCATGCCACACTGCAACCCCATTTTTACCACCCAATGAATATAATAACCAAATGAGATCTGTTTTCAAAATTCAGTTTAATAGGAATCCTGCCATCACATCAGCTATCCATTATAAGCAATAAGACATTTAAACAACCATCATGGCATTTTAGCAGCCTGACCACCACAAGCTATACCACTTCCATATTAAAGGAAAATGAACCCTAATCCTCAACAACTCCAGCTGAACCTCCTACGCCAGCTTAATATGAAAACTCCAAATATTCAACATCCCCTCAATCGTCGTTCCTTCTCACCAACAAGCCATCAACCCAACCCTTGAATTTATAAAGCCCTATCATATAAATAGCGAAAGTAGCCAATAGACCGAATGGCTGAAAGTAACCCTCGATCCCTCTCCATTGTTAAAGTAACAAACAATAACCTCATCACCTAGCACAACCTCTGTATATTAGTAAATTCTCACTTACCTAACAGCCAATAGTAGCTTTACAATGATTCCTAAGTCATTACCTACCAAATGTACCACCAAACACTAAACCCATGCTATGCCAAACCACGCCAGAACCATTGCACATCATCATGCAATATATATATCTATATATATATATATATATATATATATATATATATATATATATATTTGTATGTATGTATGTACCATGCCAAAACTGCAGCTCTGTTTAACTGTCCAATGTACATAAAAATGTCCAAAATAAAATACCCTTTCCAAATCAATATAATAGCAATCCCCCATTACACCAACTACCTGATATAAACAAGAAAACATTTAATATCATAGCAGTTGCTGACCAACAAAACCACCCTCTGAATTACTTCAATCACCTGTAAAAGAAAAATGCCACCTGAACTGTAACACAATAAACCTCTCTTACCAAAGCCAAACCTCACTACACAAATTATCCTGTCAATAACCACTGTATGTCAGTCTTCACACTGTCAAACCTACACCAACCCTTCAACCAATGAACCACCGAGCAGGACTAAGTTCATCTACCTTTGTCACCCAAGTGACTATACTACTCACAGCTAACTCCCCTTTACCAACTAAACTGCTGTACCTTGCTCCCAAGCCAGAGAAATCACCAAATCTTTCCCAACAAACTGCTTCCCACCATCAAATTCCTCCCAAAGGCAGCTGCAACACAAATGTAACCAATCTAGCAATGCCCTACCCAACCAGCCACAAACCAACCCCCTATATTATGCCCCCCACCCTAACACCTCCTATCACATTTTGTAAACAAATGCAAATCCCCATTAACAACCTTAATTCACCAAAATGCACCACAATGGTAAAACAGTACACCAGCTTACAAACCCTTCCCCAAAATAACCCAAGTAAACTGGCCAAAATGCAAACTGCAGTAGTCCAAGAAGCTAAACAGCCTTGATTTGCTGCTTGTCTTTAACCTTCCCCACAAAGCTTTCTTCCAATGTGTCACCTTTACATCTGGGAAAAATTAAAACATGGCAATCATGTGCAAGAAATCCCAAAACAATACCTTGCTTAATCCTTCTAACTTCTGTGTAGCCACAAGGCACACAGTTCCTCACATACCCCCAAACACCTGCAGCCTAGAATGCTCCATCAAACCTTACCAAATATTATCAGTCATACATATACTGACCCACCTCCTATCATCCCACTGTAAAAGACAGATGGTACACATGATGCTCACTGTTAAGACCACAACCTGATATGCGGCATTAGTAGCACATGCTTGAAGACAGATTTGTCCCCCAGAAAATACCCTTCTTTTGAACAAACTCACTTAATACCAAACTGAACACCTCATTGGCCACCCTCAACACAATTCAAACAACTGGATGGGTAATCATAAATTAGTCCCAGGGGTTCAACCCAGTTCAGCTGGACAAGGGCAACAGGTGCTGTATGTGGAAATAGGGGTTGAAATTGGCTAAGCTGCCTTGGCTAGCCGGTATGGGCCCTAGCGCCATTAGCCTAGTAACTTCCTATGATCCTGTGATTGTTGTGACTCCACCCCATCTGTGGGAACCCCAGAATCTAGCGGACAATCCCCAACCCTGCTTTACCCTGCTCTAACATACTTATTTGTCACTTGCCCACACACTACCCCAAACTGCACCAAATCTGACGTGCCTTAATAAGCACCGGATAAAGTAAATTTACCTACAATCTCATTGTGCACAACTCCAGAAACTGGAACATCCACTCCATCAGAATCAATTACCTTTGACATCCACGTCCTTCAGGCCACTGACTATCCCACTTTATGCTCCTCTACTCGGACCCCTTTGTGCACCATTCTAGTGACAAGACATGCACTGCAACAGGCATCATCACCTTCTGAACCCACTACTTTCAGGTCACCAATTGATGTCCACTTTGCTCTTCCCCCACCTGCAAAAAGAAAAGAAAACTGTAAATTCTCGGTACCCACCTAACCAAAACTTTTTAATAACATTAGGTGCCACCAGGGGTGACCCTGTTCATTAACTGCACAACTGCTACACTAGCCTGCAACCCCCATCCCAAGGGAATGCAAACATAGCAGGTTCACCTCAGCTCTGCTTTGTACTACAAACATCTCTAATGCCGTGGAAACATCACCGACAGTTAAGATGCCTAAAATGAGTGAAATACCTGTGTAACATACCCTTACCTCTCAGGTGTGCTGCATCCTGAGGAATGCTCCTCATTTAGGACATAACAGTTTATGTTCAAACTGAACCACTGCATTAACAAGCCTATTCTATGATTAAACTAATCATGTGTTAACAGTCCTATGAGCCTCGTAGGTAAAGCTGTTAATGTTTCCCGAAGTTCCACTTCAAAATCTTTCACACATTCCATGTTAACACTCTAACTGCAACTGAAACACTATTTCATTAAAAGGCCTACACTATAAATAAAATCAACACCTTTAAAACATCCTATGGGTTTCCTAATTGAAGTTGATAGTAACCATAGAGATAATACCCAGTGGTCTCATGCTACCCAATGATCACACTTTATCCTCCTGGCTGAATCTACCCTTATATTCAGCTATTCCCTCTCCTCTGCTGTATTATTTCTATTCAATTATATCGTTTCACAAAATGGATAACCAAAACAGAAAAACCTGCATTAATGATCCACTGTTCATGCCCATTGAACAGCCATTATGTACAGGTGCCTCCAAGCACATGGAAACTGTTACCCAACACTTACCCATCAGCTGAAACCATCCTCACCAATGGACGACCCTAGAGGGATGCAGCTTGTGTCTGTGAAGATGGAATATATATATGTGTATATATATATATATATATATATATATATATATATATATATATATATATATAAGCAACCACACACACACACACACACACACACACACACACACTCACACACACACACACACACACACACACACAGGCAGCCTTGCTATAAAACATTATCCACTCAAAACTACTTATATCATGCAGTATGTCTTATACCTCTTATACACAGTACTCAGCTTAAGTGTGAAGTATTCTTAAAAACATGCCCTATCTACCTTCATGGACTCATTGAAATGTGGGAGAAATTTAAAGACAAATGCACTTTCCAAGCACTGTTTTATAACCTCAGATTTCAATACTCCACCCCCAATTTGCCAGAGAACCACCCCCACAAAAAGCAAACCAAAAATATGATGCAAAATCTGAACAGGCTGGAAAAATCTAAAAAGCAGAGAGACATGACCCATTATCATATGATCTCAGCTCCAAACAATTCACCAACCATTTCCAGCAAACCACATTTCACAACTCCTTAGTGAGAGAAAAATTATATATATATATCCGGACAAAACCTGAAACTGGGAACAAAAGGTGAAAACCAGGGATGCATCCCAAACTTGCTCCCATAAATTAGCAATGCCTGTCAGCTAACCTCTGAATTTACCCCATGGCTTCCTAGTTAAATACCAAACCCACAATGACTGGGAAATGGACTGCAAACATGAAGCACAAGACAACTTACAAAGCCCACACAGTTCAAGACCATCAGCATACCAAGACATGACCACAGCAGGTACAACAGAGCCCAAGCTCCCAATGCCCATGCTCCAGAAGTAGCATGCTCAGGTCAAAACTGGCATAATATTTCAACCCCCACCCCCAGCTGTGGAAAAAAAAGTGCAAGCCACACAGCCAGCTGATTATAGGCATTCAACAAAACCCGAAGTCTGCTCATAAAAGCCTGCCCTCACCTGCACACTCCCAGTGCCTCTGCCACAAGCTCCCTAGCATCCCAATGACTGACCAGAAACCAAAACATTTATTTTAATATTATTTATTTTTAAGTGGGCCATAATATTGATCCACTCCAATTAACCTCCCTGATCAAGAAACCCAACATAATCTCAAATGGGGGGACAAAAGCATACAGCAGTGATATCTCCATAAATTCGGCAGTTCACTATATCAATAGAAGTAATGGCAGCATGCTTCACCTGACAACCAGTGACTTCAAAACCAAAATAATGTCATTATCTATCAACGTGGCCCAGAGTGATCTACCAGGCAACCGCAACTCCCATGATGACTGAACCAGAAATCAAGACAACATCTGGATGCCATGTGGGAATCCGCACCCCAAATAGGGACAATTTTTTTTTTTTTTTAAATATTGCTCTTACCAACTTAAAAACTGGCTAGAATAACAGGGTTACATTAACCTGAATTTTCTAAAAGGTAGGTAGTCTGAAACAGAAATGTCTGACAGTAGAGAGGCATGCCTCAGACACATATTTCTCCTCTAAGATCAAGAACAAAGCAACCATTAAAGTACGACTACTGGCTTACCCAGAATGAAAGTCATTTGACCCTCCACCTTGCAGTGTTCCTCCCATCTGACAGTAGAACCATACTTGTCAACACAATGCCTGCCAAACTGGGAGGACAAAGGTGCAAAATACAGACAGATTATATATATCTGCCCATAAACTTTGCAAGTAGCAATAATAGTATCTGGACCTTCCTACATCCGTAGTTGTGCTATGTGAGTGCATACACAACCAATGGCAATCACTCAAGGACATCTCACAGCCCCAGAAACCTGCTTCTGCTAACTAAAACGAAAAAAAAAAACACAGTCACTGAACCACAACCACCACTGACCGCTGACTTTCCACTAAAGACATGCCAACCAAAATGGCCATTCTGACAGCAACAAACTAAAAACCATGCTTGTCCCCACAAGCCTCTGGCAACATCCCACCAATATAACTAATCAAGCTGTAAACATACCATGGAGAAACTTCACAGTCAGACATGCAGTGGACAGAAGATAACAACCAAGGAGAAAAAAGAAAATCACTCTCCCAGTACCACCATGCCTCCTATTACCCGAGGCCTACCTGTCTTTGAAACTACCTACAGGTGATCTCAGACATAACCTTGCCTTAGCAGGTTCACACCAAAATGTGATTCCTTCCCTAGTTCCACTTGCCATAACCCCTTAAGCCTCTCCCTACCCTGACCTCATTTCCTCCCAGTCATTCGTCATTCCCATTAAACCTTTCATCCCCCCACCCTCTTAATTCCTGCAACTACATTTAACTGACCCCACCTGAAGATGTCCCTGGACAAACTGATTTGTTACCAGAACTCATATGGCCCCCTTTTCAAATATTTTGCTTGCAACTATTCCATTCTGAAATACCAAATGTAGCTAAGCCACAAGAAGTGAAACACATCATTCTGCAGATTTACATTTGCTGAAACAAAACATGTGCAAAAGACTGATGCACTTTTTTATGCAGTAGTTGACAGTATATATATATATATATATATATATATATATATATATATATATATATATATATATATATACATACACACACATATATATATGTATGCATATAGATGCCTTCAAAAGGTAGTGACAGTGTTTAAGATTTTTGTCTGTGACTCTGAAATCTGTCTACCATTGTTACTACTTAGAAAATGTTCTTTCATTTTTTTAGCTATACTTACTTCTTCCTACTGAAACCCTTTGAAATATAATTTATTGGGTCTATATTAGAACATTGAAGTTTCAAAACTTCGAATGTTCTAATATTGACCCCCTATTCAGCGAAAGCTGAAAACATCGAACATACAGAAGAGCAAATTTTTTCCTAGGGAAAAAATTTGCTGTTCCAAAACATACACACAGCACAAGCACACCAAACAAACAGCAATCCACACACATACACCTAAAATCTTACACCTAGCCCTACACTAAACTATACACACACCACTAACTATCCACTTACCTTAACCCAAACCCTAACGCTAAGGTCCGTCACTATCACACACCCGCACCCTAACTCACCTACCCCACCCTAACCCTCACATCCACACAATCGCACACTTACCTGACCCGTGCCCTAACCCTAACTCACCTAATCCGCCCTAACCCTCATGTCCACACAATCACACACATACCTAACCCGCACCCTAACCCTAACTAACCTAACCCACATTCAATCGCACACTTACCTGAACCCGACCCGTAACTTTCCACCACAGCACTGAAAATACTGAAGCAACAGAAATGGACAACCGAATTCTTTCCTTAGGAAAAAATTCAGTTTTCTGTTGCTTCGATATTTTCAGCTTTCACTGAATAGGGGTTGATATTAGAACATTCGAAGTTTTGAAACTTCGATGTTCTAATACAGACCCAATTTATTCACTTCTGAAGGAGCTCAGAAACCAACCTGATGAAAATGTTCACTTCTGATGCAACAAACAATGCCCCATTGCATGATAAAATTTGCAGTGAATTAAAGCGTGCAGAGGTAGAGTTCTCACAACAGTGGAGTAAGAATGTGACTCGAGTCCAGTAATCAAACAGATCAAGGATACATGGAAAAAATAAGGGAAGTAAATAATAGATGTGACAGCAAGGAAAAAGAGAAAAATTAAAAAACAGCACAGTCAGAAAAAAGCAGTAGAAAGAGAGCCTGTAAAGTATAGACAATCACATGCATCATAATAAAATGAAGTAGGAGTCACAGTGAGTGCTTCTTTAATAATCATGACTTTGTCAAATGAATGACAGACTTTTGGCTGCCAATCACATGACACAGATATTCATTTTTTTCTAAAACTCATACTTGGACAATTTACTCTGAGGCTGTTTACTGAAGTCCCTGCAACACCCTTTGGAAATTCATTACATGCTCAGTTTTAGTTCTTCCTGTGAGCAACACATACCCCATGTATACTACCAACTCATGAAAGTTTCTTTAATCCTCTGGAAGATGGATGGTGCCAAACTTACTCCAGAATGCAGCCTGTTATACACAACAAATATCTCTATAAGTTAATAGTGCATTTTTTGGATTCACTCTCTGGCAGGCTTTGTTAATATGAGGTTTTGAAAATGCATCCCAGCACAGAAAGTAAGTCATTACCTCCTGCACCTTGTAAAATGGATCCAGCTCTTAGCTGACTGTTTCACTCACTATGAGGCTAAAGTCTCCCCAAAGATGAACAAGCATGTCTCTTTTTATTGCTGGAGCTGCTATTGCGATCGCTTGATGTGCTTCACTTTAATAATTATATTAGCTTTCTCCTATTTGTCCCACTGCTTTCTAGCATCATCTTCTACAGCAAAAGACAGTGAGAATTTTTTGAAAACTAAATGACTCTAACATAACAGTTGATTTAATTTCCTACAAAGTAATCATCTGTAGTTGTAAACAAGTGTGCAACCCCAGCACATCCTCTGCTAACCTTAGCTTACAACGTACACTCAGACGCGTGCTTTACTTACTTCCAGTTCACCATGAGGCTTGTAGCTATTTTCTCTCACAAATGACTGATCCATCCCTTCCACCATAACCATGGGTATACAGACTACAGAGTACATAGTGAAAGTTATGTCACCCAAAAACATCATCTTTTGCTAGCATAAATTGTTAAAGTAACTTTAGACAGTTTGGATATGTATAACTGGGAATAAAAAAAAGTTTAATATCATTTGTCTGATATTGCTGCTATAACTGCATCAGTTACTATTTATTTATCAAGTCCTTTATCATCCACCATAAAACAGCTGTAAAAAATTGTTTTTCTCTATCACGTCATTGACAAAAATGGAAGTTTCATGTTTTTATTCTTGACATATTTTGTATTTTTAATAGCAAGCCTCTTGTGTTTTGCTCTAACATGCTCTTATGGCATTACCTATTTTGCTACCATTATGACACTGTCACTCTCTCAAATTATACATTCAGTAGGACTGTGGTTCCTATCCCTGTTCTAATGGCAGTGTTTCCTCACCAAATGGTTTGAAGACTGCCCTCAACTTTAATGCTAACTTCTGCTAACATCTTTGCACCTGCCAATGATCTCAGCCTACATTTAAAAAAGCTGGACGATTTGCTTCTGACGTCTTTCTCTGGCAAGCCTCACTGCAAACACTATTCACAAATCTGCTCCTCAGGCCTTCACCCATATTAGTGCCAAACCCACATTTGAATGTTTACTACTATAATACTTTTCAATGCAGCATTACACTTTCATTTGTCTTTTGGCTGCAGTGGATAAAATTAAATTGTTCTGTAATAATTGAATGATTTATTTCAGAATTTCCCTTCAGAATTCACATAGTTTCTCTAAAGAGTTTTATCTTTTAGCTTTGTCAGCTGAAATAATCTCTCAACACCACATAGGTAGATGCACTCTTCACATTGTAAATCCCTATATCCCTAAATGTTACATTTCTCCACTCACCCTTCTTCACTCACTTCCATACTTCAGTTAATTTCTATCCCCTGGCTTTCTCTCTAAATACACTATAAGCCTGTTTTTCCTCTCACTTCATATTGCAATTCACGTTTGTATTATGCTAACTTACCTTTAATTTCTCTCTAAACTAGCTACATTATTTCTAAATATTATGTTATTGTCATGTAACTTGTATCTATTCTTAACCAATGTTTTCATATTATGTCTAATTTGGTATAATTATTTAAAATGCAGATTTTTTTTGTATTATTTTTCAAGATTGTAGAATTATTGTTCTTAACGTGTTTTGTAACACTTTGGAGGTTCTCTCCAAGGTCATCCACTGAAAATGGTCTCCTACCCAGACTTTCCTGGTGATCAAATGTCAATAAATAAAATAAATAAATAAACAAAATAAATAAACAAAGAAATGGTAGTCGCATATCATTAAGAATGATTTTAGAATAAAAAATGTCCCCTGCACTCAATATATGCTGATCAAGACTTTGGAGTCATCTTGAATTTTTTAATTCTTCCTGCCAAAGTTACTGTATGTAAAACATAACCACTTCAACACATTATCTTTGGTACTGTTGTTGTAATGGCTTACCAACATTATTTGTTGCTTTGCCAGAGGCAATGAAAAGTAGCATTGACTTTTTTTAACCCGCCAAAATGTATTTGCACTGGGTACAAAAGCCACGCTTGAGAGTACCAAACTTTTTGTTAGTAGTGGTAAAACCTGCAGTAGTGTCTTGCTCTAAAATATTTTTCAGGGATTTCCCTTTGCGGTACACTACAACAGGTCTAGTTCCTATGTTATCCACCAAAGTTGTCAAAGGCAGAAACAAAATATCCGATTACTAACATTTCTTTAATTGGGCCACAATCTAAAAAAATAATCCAAAATGAAAGCTGTGTGGTACATCTTTTCCCTTTTGTTGGAAGGACAAAAAAGGTCATTCACACAGTTAGAACTTCTACACAGAGGTACAATACTACCCTCCTTCCTCTTCGGAATGGCCATGTTCTGAATGCCCGTAACCAAATGAATGGGGTAACCTCTGACACAGAACATATCTTTCAAGGTGTGGCATTCAGAGTTAAATTGGTCTTCCTCCAAGACCATTCTCACCAGATGAACAAATTGTCCCTTGACTATGCCCCTTTTCTGATGTTCAGGGTGGTTACTGGTATAATGTAACAGGCTGTTGGAGTAGGTTGGATTCCTACAGATGGTACTAACCAGCATCTTGTTATGGAACTCCTTCGAAATTTTTACATCCAAATAGTTGACACTGTGGTAAAAAAAAAGTAAATCTTAAAAAAGATGTGGTCATATTTAAATAGCTAATTAATGGTTCAGTTTCATCACTGGTCCTATCCCAAATAATAAATATATCAACCAGGTATCTCACATATACTCTCCAGGCCAGGCCATGTTAAATTTGTTAAAGAAGACATTTTTCTCCCATTGTATTAACACAGTATTTGCAAAAATAGGGGCATAGGATACCCCCATGGCCACATATTTTGCTGGAAATATCATCCCTCTAAATATACAAAGTTGTACTTAAGGACAATTTCCATGAAAAATCCAGTAAATTAATGCCATTATTGTCTAGCATTGTGGATTCTACCAAAAAAGTCATGGAATCATTCAAGACTGATGGTGTGAGGTATAATGTTAAATAATGCAACAACAATGATCATGAGAAACAAAATGTTATCAGCATATGTCATGAAAGGAGATACTGCCAGCCCAGGTATCTGGAATTTTGTAAATAATTATACGTCATTTGTGAACATCAACATGATTCATTCAAGATACTTGTATTACAAATGTATTAGAACTGTATTTCAGGTGTATATCAAACTGCTGGTACAGAAGTGTGTGTTGAAAATGTTTTTGCAAAGTGCTTAAAATGTAACCACAGCATGCCCTACTGGAAAAGAAGAGAAATGTACTTGCACTATTGTAATTGTTTAGATATTTATATATATATATATATATATATATATATATATATATATATATACATTAACAGTGGAAACTGGAATACAGAAGGTTAACTTCAGAAAAATAGCTAAAATTAAATTACTTTATGGCCAGGCCATAAAAAGATGTTATCTTTTAGTTTCAGTGCAGCAACAGACACAATGTCTGTGCTGAAGTTTTCTGTATTGTCTTGGATGTGTTTTATTGTTTTATGACTTCCAGGACCTGTAAAGATCTGAGGAAAAACCCTTGTCTATGTATTTTCACAGGCGGATGCTAACTACTGCTAACTTTCAGCAGTATGGGGGTTATCTGGGATAGAGTCAGATGACAACAAATTATGCCATTCTGCAAGCTATCCCAGCAGTAATATTTGACATATTCATTTAAGAACTCTCTGAGAGACTCAGCATTCTGTACTCTGTCTTGGACCTGACAAAATCCATTTACCACACACTTGCTTTGCTCTGAGTAAGTAAGTAAGTCTAGGGAACAGTATAATTCTCTTAGATATAGTCAGGAATATAACAACACTTAATTTAGATATTTTTTTCATTATTTATTTGAGACTGTCCTGCAATGTTGTTTTAAATATTTCCTGTTATTTTGAATTCTGATGTCACTGTAATTATGTACTGAGTATTTTCTTGTTTGTTTATTATTTATTATTAAATATATTAAACCTTTCATTGTGGCTGATCTGTCTTGGGATATTTAGGTTCTGAGAGTACTTGCATATTTATTTGGTGACACTGTGCAGGCCATTCCTAATAGCCTTGCTCTTGATCAAACAACAATTTGCATTAACAGTAACATTACACAGTAAGATTGGACAGCCTTGTGAAGGCTGCCAGCCTAGCTAGCTAGAATTTTGTAAATAATTCTATGTCATTGTAAATATTAATATGATCCACAGGCTTGTATAACAAATGTAAGGAAACTGTATTATGTTCTGAAGCTTCCAAAAATGTAGCCTCAGTGCACCCTGCTGGAATAAAGATGATAAGTAAAGGATTTTACAACTGCATTTGATCTCAAGCTTGGAGACAGTATGTCTGAGCTAGAAATTCTTTTTGTTATGTTAAGACAGAGATAATTACCAGGCTTCACATATAGTGTCTTTCACTGCTGTGGCTTCCTGGCAGGTACAGATCAAAGAAATGCTAAATTCTGAGTTCTGTTAGCCTGGGAACTAAATCAGAGAAGAGACAAGAATGATGTAATCAGAAATGACTCAGCTGTACTGTGTATTATCAATTTAAGGACAGAAAGAAAGAAAAGCATTTTGTATTTGGTTCTGAAACTGAAAACAACTCACCAGTACTTTGCCTTTGCTCTGTAACTAGTATTTAGAACAGTGATTTCTCTTAGAGATGGATAGAAATATAGCCAGATTAGTCTAGTTGTTTTCTATATTTATGTCGGACTGTCCTAGAATGTTGTTTTAAAGTATTTCCTGTGATTTCTGAACTCTCTAATGTTACTGTGTTGAATTGATGAGTATTGTTTTTTTGTTTTTATTATTTATTATTAAATATTTTTAAACCTTTCAACTGTGGCTGTTTTGTGTGGAGATAATTTAAGCTCTCAGAATACTTGCATGCATGTGGTGATACTGTATAAGCCACTCCAATAGCCTTAGCCCTGGGTTACACTTACTATTTGGATAACAGTAATGTTACACAGTGGAATTGGACACCCTTTGGTAAGGGCCTTTATAGTAGCTGATAAGAGTAGTTGGTGGCAGTGGATTACTACCTTATAGCCTTGGCAGAAGAGGGCATAGCTAGTGAACCTCTGTCAGCCTTCCCCAGGAGTGTCTGTGTGTTTGTATACAAATCAAATCTCAAAATGTGTGTGTGTGTGTCAGCTACTTTGGCAGGGACACAAAGCACTGGTGAGACAGAGAGGCTACTGGTGGTTTTGGCTTGACTACTTGGCTGCGATATCAACCCTATAGCTGAGCCAGTTGGAGTCTTACTGGGGATCTGAAGGGAAGGGAGAAACCAGCCCCAGACTGACTGTAATCTCTGTGTGCTCTTAAAGGAAATTGTACTTTACATTGTGTGCACTTGTTATCCTCCCAATGTGGATAACCCTCACTGGTGCTAATGGTAAGGATTAAAGCTCCTTGATTACTGAGTCAGTGCACAGGCATCACAACCCTTTGTTAAGGGTCTTAAAGTAGCTGATAAGGAGTGACTGGTAGCAGTGGAAACTTCCTTATAATTTGGGTAGAAAGGGGGCATAGCTAGTAAACCTGTACCAGCCTTTCCCAGCGGTGTGTGTATGTTTATAAATCAAATCTCAAAGAGTGTGTGTGTCGGCTACTTGGGCAGGGACATGAAGCACAGGTTGGACAAAGAGGGTGCTGGAGGTCTTGGCTTGGTCACTCAGCTGAGATCTCAACTCTATAGCTGTACCAATGGGGAGTCTTATTAGGGATCTGGAGGAAGAGACAGAAACCAGCCCCAGACTGACTGTGGTCTCTGTGTGCTCTTAAGGGAAATTGTACTTTACTGTGTGTGTACTTGTCATCCTCCCAGTGTACGTCCCCCACTGGTGCCAGTGGTAAGGATTGAAGCTCCTTGATTACTGGTCCAGTGGTGGGGTGTTATACCATATTTAAGACTCATGACAAATATAAGAAAAAACATCCTACCATCCATTAAGTTTTGAGTTTGTCTGTTTAGCCATGTGATGTGTTTTAGATTTACTGGTGTTCACTGTAAGTATCATAGGTGGATCAACAATAAAAAATGATCAGTTAATGTTGAAGTTGCATTTTAGTTCTTTATGTGTTGTTTAATGTACTATGTACTGCGGTGGTGGTGCTGCGGTAGCGTTGTCACCTCACAGTAAGACGTTGTCCTGTTCGATTCTCAGCTAGAGCATCTTCTGTGTGGAGACGTGTGAATGGGCATACCTTCGTTGAAGGTTGTGAGTCAGAGCTGGCAACTTGGCATGTAAAAATCTACTGCCAATCATTAGTGGACCGGAGTTCCACTGTGGCGACCCCTAACCGGGAAAAGCCAAAAGACACAACATGTGTTGTTTAATGTATTGTTGCAGTAATTAACTAACTGTAGATCATTGTTTGTTTTCATCAGTTGACCTTTGTAGAGGGGTATTTCAATTTGGGCATTTACATTTGTAACTGATTTTGAATAAGGCTGTATTGAAATGGATAAAAGGATTCAATCCTATTTTATTTATTTTATTTTCTATTAAACAGTTGAAAAATTATTTCCTCGGTTTGTTCTCAGTTTCCTTATATTTTTGGTATCAGTTTTTTTTGTTTGGCTTTGTTTCAATTACTAGTTATTTTGTGGTGATGTCTCAAGCACCGTAGCTCCTCATATGTAGCTATCTGTATCAGAAGGCTGCTTTGGTGATGAGGTCTTCTCTTACCATAAAGCATAAAACATACTCGTCACTATAGATGACACAGTAATGTCAGTGTTCTGACACCTGGGGTAATAGAAAGGATTTGAGACAGCTGTCCTCTCTCAGGGCCTGAGGAAAACGTTTTGTACAATACATTGCCCCCCTGATACAGACCAGCATCAGGCAGTCACCAGCATGCTGGTATCTGAGGAAGAGAAAGACAGACATCTGCAGCAGTTCAAAAATATGGAAAATATGTACATGCTTCCTACATTTATGTCCTTTTTACATCAAACATTTGGGAGGGGAGACAGTAGGCAGACCACTGCAAAGAGGCATGACCATGCACTACTGTGTTCTCATGGGTTGATCACAGCTTTTGTTTCCAGATTAAACAAATAAGTCAGTGAACAAAATGTAGGTTTCCTTTGACATCAACATAATTATTATAAAGCAAAAAACATGCATGCAAGTCATTATACAGACACATAGTGGGCAAAAAGAAGCAGCCGTATCATAAAATCAATTTTTTTAAACTTTGTTGAAATCCCAGAAGAGTACCATAGTGAAATTACAATTGCCTGTTTTACTTAGGATTAGATCTCATTGTTTAATCAGTGTTCTATGTGTGCTTTGTCTGTATGGGAACCCATAGTAGTCATATGAAAGCAAACTGCAGCATTCAAAGCAGAAGGTAAACTACTAAAGTACTTTGCTATTTTGGAAAACCTGATTATGTGAAATATTTTACCTTAGTTTTAGAAAAGCTTGAAATGTGAAGTAAAGATCATTTAATACCACATTCCTTTCTTTATTTAGTCTGCCTACTTCAGTAATAATTTTTATTTGTTCTAATGTGAGGCTCATTTTCTTTTTATTCCAGATTTTAGATTCTCACTTCTGTATAATTCCAAGAATCTCCATTTAGATGTGTCTTGAAAATAAAATTTAATTCCTGTCTCTTTTCCATTGGAAGATGTGGTAAGTGGAACAGCTAGTTATTAGATTATGTGACGGATGTGTTATACATCATTTCTATGGTACATTTCTGTTGAGTTTAGAAACCCTACATTCATGGAAAAAGCTCAAAGACTTCTGTATTCAAACAGCAGCTCTGGAAAGGTTGTAATGATTTTGAAGACAGGCAGACCAGATAGACTTCCCCCTCCCATTACTGGACTTCCCAGAGTGTAATGTGGGAGAAATAAAAATCAACCAAAAAAACATAAAAGTGAATCAGGCAATGAGGCAGTATAAAAAGCGTTTACTAAAATCTAGAACAAAAGCGCTTTCACAGTTGAGAAGCTGCTTCATCAGATGTTCAAAGAATTTAACTCATGCATGTGCTTTAAATAATAAAAAACTTAAGGCTATGACCAATCGCAGGTGTTCACATAAACCACATATTTCTCTTCCATGCACATTTAAAGCGATAGCAAAGGATACTCTATATACAGTTGTTACATTAAACCATACAATCTTATTTATTCAATGGCCTATCTTTCAAGAGGGGTTTTAGTGGAACCTTGTCATTAAGACCATATCTGGCATCAGCCCACAGCCTGATTATCCATTTGGCTTGAGACACCTCAGTTTTATTCTCTATATCCCCACTTTTAGAACCAGCTGTTACTTTCTTCATAACTAAAAATTTAGACATATGTGTGTGCCCACAATTGTGTATGTGGTTATCTAATGCATTGGTAAGATGTCCTTTCATTATATCATATATGTGTTTTCTTATTCTATCCCTGAAGTATCAGTTGGTCTTGCTTACAAAAAACATTCTGCAAGACCAAACAGCTAGATACACCACGTCAGAAGTGTCACAACTAGGTGCTGCATTAAATTTAAAAACCTTGTTGAAACGAGGGTGTGAGAATTCCCCAGAGGAATCAGTGTATCTGCAGAAACTACATTTCTTGCAAGGAATTGTGACCCCTCTCTGTTGAGCTATGTTCACACCCTTAGGATTACAAAGCATGCGTTTCAGGTTTCGCTTATTCTTAAAAGAGAATTTAGGTTTGCCTTCTACAATAGTCTTAATAGCCAAGTCACTGGTTAGTACAGGCCAGTTTTTCTTCACATTTGTTATAACATAGATGTTGTTCCCAAAAAACATGGGCATATGTATCATATCACAATTAGGCTTGATAAGGTTATCTGTGGATTTCATCGCTTGGGAAAAATATGGTCTTGCTGTGTAGACCTATCGACATTGATATCTGAGAGTGACCCTTCTGTATCTTGATTCTTATAGCCCCTTTCTCTCAGCCTGACTTTTAGATCATTTAAATCATCCTCAAATTTTCCAATGTCAGGATTTAACCTCAACATCCTGAACCCTTGCCCTTTAACTATGTTCTTAAAAATGTGACATAAATATATACTAGTCCTATATAATAAACAGTTTCTATAACATTCTTTCCTGTAATTCATGATGCAAACTGTGTTATCAACTTTCTTATAAACTTTACCATCTAGAAAATTGATTTCACTCCATGAAGTATTCGTATCAAACCTCAAGAAGGATGTACTTCCATTTAAATAGTCAAAAAATGCAGATAATTCACATTCAAACCCATACCATAATAGGAACAAGTCATCTACAAAATGCCTGTAAAAGACATGTTCACATTTACAAATTCCTAAGAATGTATCATTTTCCCATTTAGCCATCACTAAATTTGCATAACTATTCGCCGTGGGCGTACCCATCTCAACACCTTCCCTTTGCAAATATAAATCCTGATCTAATAAAAACACATTGTTTTCAAGTATTAATTCTATTAACAAACATATTAAATCTATGGAGCTATGAGTTAAGGTTCCTTACTCTAATAAATAACTCCTTAACATATCAATGCCCTTCACATCAGGTATCATAGTGAATAAAGAATGTACGTCAAGTGTGACAAATAACAAATTACTGGGATTCACAGGTGTCTCATTTAAAAAATTATATAAATCATTTAAAAACTGTTTTGTGTCCCTTAAAATGCATTAATTCTTGTCTACTATTGGTCATATCATTTCTCTATGTAAATAGATAGAGGTTCAGTGCACCATCCCTGGCCTGAAACTATAGGCCTGAATGGTGGACATAGTGGATCTTTGTGTATATTTGGAAGCCCATGAATCACTGGAATAATAGGATCATCTACCAAAAAAACATTCAAACATGTCATGGTCAATACATCTGCAAAGTAGACAATCATATAATGCATTGTAAATCTTAGATGAAATAACATTTATATAAGATTCAGATACCTTTTCGTAAACTTTGTCGTTACTTAACATATTTCTCATGGAATCAAAATAATATTTGCGGTCAGTAATAACAACCGGACTTCCCTTGTCAGCAGCTTTGATAGCAATGGATGGATCATTCTTAAGATACTGTAGGGCTTCCCACTCATTACTGTATAAATTAATGTATTTCTTATTTTTCTGATTCATTACAGTGTGCAATTCCGATTCACATAATTTACTAAAAGTCTCTAAGACCGGCTGATTGATAGGAATAAAAGTATTTGGTTTTCTAAAATTACTCACTGAATTACTGTTGCCAAAAAGCAACCTTAGACCAACAGTTGTAACAAACATTTTTAAATCCACAATAGTTTCAGTTATCCTACTGCTTATCAGGGTACAAAAGATAAAGCTTTATTTAATAAGGAACACTCACTGTGGTTAAGTGGCTTTGATGAAATGTTCCATACTGATGCATTGGTAAATCTTGCCATTTTTTTTATAGTCCATTGCTCTCTCTGTTCTTGCTGTATCTTCCGGTCTGCTCTCCCCTTATTTGTTGTATAATCTCTTGGAGTTTGTGAAATCCAGTTTGCATCTTTGATGAGGCTTATGGAAAAAACCTGGTAGTTCAAATCAACTCTAGATGCGTGTGATGAACCTAAATCAGGGTTAGATGATATACTGGTTTCTCCAATGGCTTCTCTGTTTTCTTTATGTTGTGCAATAGTGACTTCTTATCGTTGGAGGTGCATTATCTTTCCTTTTAGTTCCACTGTCCCTTCCCAGTAACGAGCGAGCTTCACTAGTTATACTAGTGCTAGATAAGCTCACACAGTTCATATTGGTCCTGACATCATGGTTACTTCTATGAATGCCAGTCAGAACAGGTGTTGTAGCTGCTTTAGTTGTGTGCAGTGGTGGGGATGATGTATTGATCTTGCGTTCGTTAGTTCTTGGCCCACATGAACACATGCCCTTCCCTAAAGTCTGTTTTATCTTTTTCCAATTTGCCAAACTTCGACCGGAGCAGTTTCATTTCAAATAAAGTCACAGAATCAATCAAGACACTTAATCTCTCATTGACAAGTTCATTGGAAAACTGCTCAAACAAAGTATGGTATGCTTTTTCTATTTTTGCACTATTTGTCTTTCTTCGGTTATGGAAAAATCAATCAGCAGATGTATGTACTTAAAGCTTAAATCAAGGTTAAGCTTCTACCACTTAGACAATAGTTGTGTGAATTTCTCTTCATTCATAGGCATTTTCAGTATTCTGAGGCCAGGATGAACAACATTAAACTCAAGACAAGCTTCCAAATGATAACGCCGAGTTTGTAAGCATTTCAGTCTGTACCTCTCATTCTCAACAGAATGAATATCTTTCAAAAATTAAGTGAAATCCATACCACTTGTGTCAGGCTTCTTCCTTTCAAAAACTACCTTACCATCCAGTGAAGGGTTGCTCTGGCTCCTTAAACAATCCATTAACTTCCTATTTCGTGATGTTGTGTTCATGTGTAGAACATAGTCAAGTTCCATTGTTCCAAGTAGCCACAAAAAACAAAAGTAGCAGCCAACAATAATTGTGGCACTATGGATAAATGATTCACTTAAAATGAACAAATACCAAAAAAAAAAAAAAAAGTGAATCAAGCAATGACGCAGTACAAAAAAAACTTTTATTAAAATCTAAAACAAAAGCGCTTTCACAGTTGAGAAACTGCTTCATCAGATGTTCAAAGAATTTAACTCATGCATGTGCTTTAAATAATAAAAAAAAACCTAAGGCCATGACCAATCACAGGTGTTCACATAAACCACATATTTCTCTTCCATGAACATTTAAAGTGATAGCACAGGATACTCTACATACAGTTGTTACATTAAACCATGCAATCTTATTTATTCAATGGCCTATCTTTCAAGAGGGCTTTTAGTGGAACCTTGTCATTAAGATCATATCCGGCATCAGCCCACAGCCTGATTATCCATTTGGCTTCAGACACCTCAGTTTTATTTTCTATATCACCACTTCTAGAACCAGCTGTTACTTTCTCCATAACTAAATATTTAAGCATGTATCCCTTCTTTGTATCATATATGCTCTCTTATTCTATGCCTGAAGTATCTGTTGGTCTTGCCTACATTAAACATTCTGCAAGAGCAAACACCACATCAGAAGTGTAACAATTAGCTGCTGCATTAAATTTAAAAACCTTGTTGAAACCAGGGTGTGAGAATTCCCCAGAGGAATTAATGTATCTACTGAAACAATATTTCTTGCCAGGAATTGTGACCCCTCTCTATTGATCTGTGTTCACATCCTTAGGATAGCAAAGCATGCATTTCAGATTTCTCTTATTCTTAAAAGAGAATTTATGTTTCTTCCTACAATAGTCCTAATAGCCAAGTCACTGGTTAGTACAGGCCAGTTATTCTTCACAACATCTGTTATAACATTAATGTTATTCTCAAAAAAACATGAGCATACGTACCATATCACAAGTAGGATTGATAAGGTTATCTGCAGATTTCATTGTGGATTTCATCCCTTGGGAAAAATATGGTCTTGCTGTGGTAGACCTATGGGCACTGATTTCTGAGAGTGACTCTTCTATATCTTGATTCTTTTAGCCCCTTTCTCTCAGTCTGACTTTTAGATTATTTAAATCATCCTCAAATTTTCCATCATCAGGATTTAACCTTGAAATCCTGAAGCCTTGCCTTTAACTATGTTCTTAAAAATGTGACATAGATACATACTAGTCCTATATAATAATTTGTTTCTATACCATCCTTTCCTGTAAATCATTGTGCAAACTGTGTTATCAACTTTCTTATAAAGCTTAACATCTAGAAAATTGATTTCACTCCATGAAGTATTCATATCAAACCTCAAGAAGGATGCACTTCCATTTAAATTGTCAAAAAATGCTGATAATTAATATTCAGACGCATCTCATGATGGAAACAAGTCATCTACAAAACGTCTGTAAAAGACAACATGTTCACATTTATACTTTCCTACAAACGTATCAATTTCCCATTTAGCCATCACAAAATTTACATAACTATTTGCCATGGGCAAGAAATGTAGTTTCTACAGATACACTGATTCCTCTGGGAAATTCTCACACCCTAGTTTCAACAAGATTTTTAAATGTAATACAGCTTACCAATGCATTAGCTAAGCACATACACAATTCTTGGCACACACATATGTTTAGATTTTAGTTACAGAGAAAGTAACAGCTGGTTATAGAAGGGGGGCTATAGAGAATAAAACTGAGGTGTCTGAAGTTAAATGCATAATCAGGCTGTGGGCTGATGCCAGATATAGTCTTAATGACAAGGTTCCACTAAAAACCCTCTTGAAAGATAGGCCACTGAATACATAACATTGCATTATTTAATGTAACAATTGTATATAGAGTATCTTTTGCTATCACTTTAAATCCCGAGGAAGAGAAATGTGTGGTTTATGTGAATACCTGTGATTGGTCGTGGCCTTATGTTTTTTATTATTTAAATCACATGCATGAGTTAAAGTCTTTGAGCATCTGATGAAGCAGTTTCTCAACTGGGAAAGCTCTTATGTTTTAGATTTTAATACAAGTTTTTTGCACCGCCTCATTGCTTGCTTCACTTTTATGTTTTTTTCTTTTGGTATTTCTTGGTTTTAAGTGAATCATTTATCCTTAGTGCCATAATTATTATTGGTTGCTACTTTTATTTTTTGTGGCTACTTGGAGCAATGGCTGAAGCCGGTATAGTAGATTTGGAACTTGACTATGTTCCACCCATGAACACAACATTGTTAAATGGGAAGTTAATGGATTGTTTAAGGAACCAGAGCAACCTTTTGTTGGATGGGAAAGTAGTTTTTGAAATGAAGAAGCCTGACACAAGTGGTATGGATTTCACTTCATTTTTGAAAGATATTCACTCTGTTGCGAATGAGATGTGCAGACTGAAATGGTTATAAACTCAGCATTATCATTTGGAAGCTTGTCTTGAGTTTAATGATGTTCCTCTTGGCCTCAGAATACTGAAAATGCCTACGTATGGAGAAAAATTTCCACAACTATTGTCTAAATGGCAGAAACTTAACCTTGAGTTAAGCTTTAAGTACATACATCTGCTGATTGATTTTTCCATTACTGAAGAAAGACAAAAGGTGGAAAAAAATAGAAAAAGTGCAATGTACTTTGTTTGAGAAGTAATGAGAAATTGAGTGTCTTGACTGATTCTGTGACTTTATTTGAAAGGAAACTGCTCTGGGCAAAGTTTGGCAAATTGGAAAGAGATAAAACAGACTTTAGGGAAGGGCATGTGTTTGTGTGGCCAAGAACTAATGAACGCAAGACTGATACATCAGCTCTACCCTTGAACATCACTAAAGTGTCTACAACACCTGTTTTCACTGGCATTCATAGAAGTAACCATGATATGAGGACCGGTATGAACTGTGTGAGCTTATCCAGCACTAGTACAACTAGTGAAGCTCACTTGTTATCGGGAAGGGACAGTGGAACTAAAAGGAAAGATAATGTACCTCCAATGATAGAGGTCAGTACTGCACAACATAAAGAAAGCAGAGGAGCCATTGGAGAAATCAGTATATCATCTAACCTTGATTTAAGTTCATCACATGCATCTAGAGATGATTTAAACTACAAGGTTTTTCACATAAACCTCAACAAAGATGCAAACCGTATTTCACAAACTCCAAGAGATTATACAAGAAACTAAGGGAGAGTGAAATGGAAGATATAGCAAGAACAGAGACAGCCATGCACTATAAAAAAAAGGTGGCAAGAACTGGCAATGCATGAGTACAGAACATTTCATCAAAGCCACTTAACCACAGCAAGTGTTCCTTATTAAATAAAGGTTTATATTTTGTACCCTCACAAGCAGTAGGGTTAACTGCAACAGTAATTCAGTGAGTAATTTTACAAAACCAAGTACTTTTATTCATCAATCATACAGTTTTAGAGACTTTTAGTAAATTATGTGAATCAGAATTGGACACTGTAATGAATCAGAAAAATATGAAATATGGTACAGCATCTGAAGAATGAGCCATCCATTGCTATCAAAGCTGCTGACAAGGGTGGTCTGGTTGTTATTATGGACCGCAAATATTATTTTGATTCCATGAGAAGTATGTTAAGTGATGACAAAGTTTACGAAAAGGTATCTGAAATTTATATACGTTATTTCATCTAGGATTTACAATGCATTATATGATTATCTACTTTGTAGATGTATTGATCATATGTTTAAATATTTTTTGGTAGATGACCCTATCATTCCAGTGAATCATGGGCTTCCAAAGATACACAATGATCCACTATGTCCACCATTCAGGCCTAGAGTTTCTGGCCAGGGATGGTGCACTGAACCTCTATTTATTTACATAGAGAAATGTTAAGACCAATAGTAGACAAGAGTGAATACATTTTAAAGGACACAAAACAATTTTAAATGATTTATATAAGTTTTTAAATGAGACACCTGTGAATCCCAGTAATCTGTTATTTGTAAATTGTAAATTGATACATTTTTAGGAATTTGTAGATGTGAACATGTTGTATTTTATAGGCATTTGGTAGATGACTTGTTCCTATTATGGGATGGCTCTGAATGTAAATTATCTACATTTTTAACAATTTAAATGGAAGTACATCCTTCTTGAGGTTTGACAAGAATACTGCATGGAGTGAAATTAATTTTCTAGATGTTAAAGTTTATAAGAAAGTTGATAATACAGTTTGCACCATGATTTACAGGAAAGGATGTTATAGAAACTACTTATTATATAGGATTAGTATGTATCTATGTTACATGTTAAGAACATAGTTAAACGGCAAGGGCTTAGGATGTCAAGGTTAAATCCCGACGATGGAAAATTTGAGGATGATTTAAATGATCTAAAAGTCAGGCCGAGAGAAAGGGGCTATAAGAATCAAGATATAGAAGGGTCACTCTCAGATATCAATGTCCATAGGTCTACCACAGAAAGGCCATATTTTTCCCAAACAATGAATTCCACAGATAACCTTATCAATCATGCTTGTGATACAGTACGTATGCCCATGTTTTTTGAGAACATTAATGTTATAACAAATGTTGTGAAGAAAAACTGGCCTGTACTAACCAGTGACTTAGCTATTAGGACTACTGTAGGAGACAGACTTAAAATCTCATTTAAGAATAAGAGTAATCTGAAATGCATGCTTTTTAACCCTAAGGGTGTGAACATAGATCAACAGAGAGGGGTCACAATTCCTTGCAAGAAATGTAGTTTCTGCAGATACTTTGATTCCTCTGGGGTCTTCTCACACCCTGGTTTCAACAAAGTTTTTAAATTTAATGCAGCACCTAGTTGTGACACTTCTGATGTGGTGTACCTAGCTGTTTGCTCTTGCGGAATGTTTTATGTAGGCAAGACCAACAAATACTTCAGGGATAGAATAAAAGAGCACATGTATGATACAAAGAAAGGACATCTTAACAATGCATTAGCTAAGCACATACACAACTGTGGGCACAAACATATGTTTACATTTTTAGTTATGGAGAAAGTAACAGCTGGCTATTGAAGGGGAGATATAGAGAATAAAACTGAAGTGTCTCAAGCCAAATGGATAATCAGGCTGCAGGCTGCAGGCTGATGCCAGATATGGTCTTAATGACAAGGTTCCACTAAAACCCCTCTTGAAAGATAGGCCATTGAATAAATAAGATTGCATGGTTTAATGTAACAACTGTATATAGAGTATCCTTTGCTATCACTTTAAATTTCACATGGAAGAGAAATATGTGGTTTATATGAATACCTGCAATTAGTTGTGGCCTTATGTTTTTTATTGTTTAAAGCACTTGCATGAGTTAAAGTCTTTGAACATCTGATGAAGCAGTTTCTTAACTGTGAAAGTGCTTTTGTTTTAGATTTTAATAAAAGTTTTTTGTATTGCCTCTTTGCTTGATTCACTTTTATGTTTTTTTGGTATTTTTTGGTTTTAAGTGAATCATTTATCCTTAGTGCAACAATTACTGTTTGTTGCTAGAAATAAAAATCAAATGAGTCTTAATGAAATACAACAAGGTATCTGACTTGGGTATAACTTCTTCACTCAGAAATTGAAGTAAGAAGAATTTGGCCATCCCAGGTTGTTTTTCTAAGATGTGGCTGACTAAGGAGCAGGGGTGTCAGTAGATACCAAATCAAATAATATTCTTACTTGGTGCAAGTGCAGGAAAACATAAGACAGAATCACTTGAAGCATTTACTATTAAGGTGACCAGCTGTCATGCTTTACGCAGGACAGTTCCTGTCTGGGCAGCAGTTGCATTCTATGAAAAAATATTTTTAGCATGAAATGTAGCAAGAGTTCTGAGATTTTTGGCCAAAAAAATCCCTCAGATGCCCCCTGCATTCCATATATGCTGATCATGACTTTGGTGTAACAGTTGCAAAAATGAAAATAATTACTTTGTATCCAAAATACATTAGTATAGCAATAAATAACAATAACAACTCAACTTCTGTAATAGTGAGCTTTTATTCTGGCAAAGATGTGAAGTCCAGACAATTACACTGGCAGGGGGAATGGTTTATCATGCAAAATCTCATGCTTCTATTAAAAAATGTCCTACTTTGGGCATTTGCAAAGATGGCAAACCTATCAATGGTTTGCTAGAGCTATTTGTTATGTGCTGCTGTTTCTATTTCTCTCCATTGACAGTAATGAATTGACTTTGATAAGTGAATGTCCACTTGGGAAAAGCCTACTTACAGTGGAGCTTAAGGAGTAATGAAGTTAAAAATTCAACTTAAATCTGACCAACACTCTTCAAGTAGCCAATAAGAGTGGAATTTCATACTATGTTCTCCTTCAAGTCTTAGAAATAACCTAAAGTCTCACAGAAAACAGGGACACTGGGTCCTAAACAAATGAAAATCTAGAGTTTACTACTATTTTTTCATGGGTTGGCAGCTATAGCATCTACTATTACTTTCTTACAAAACCATTGCATTTCCAGTAAACTGGACCCCACCTACATACAACAAAATGTCCTGCCATGATTTTGTACTGTCTCCTCCCTGGTGAAACAGATTATCCACAGTTATAAATCACAGCTGCCTATGAATTTAAGTGAACTACTGTTGACCTTCTGTACTCACTGCATAGGAATTCAAATTTCTCTGCCTGCATTTTTATTCAGGCTAAGATTTCCTAAATTACATTTACCTACCATTCTTGCTGTTTGTAATAATGTCTTGTTTGTTTTACCAACAACCTATGACTATGAACTGACTCACAGCAGATGGAAATGATCATTGGCTAAAACTTAGTATTTTGACTGATTTTAACAACAGCTGTACATACTAAAGATGCTATATCATGAAAAGAAACCACAACAATTAGACAGCTCTTACAAATGGAAATATGCATTGTTAATTACTGTGGTTATTCTGTTATCAATGATGGAAGGTACTGATTTAGTTAGTAAGTTTTGGGAAGCATGAACAAAGCATATATTAATGTATGATGTACATTTGTTTTTAGTAAAAGAAAATTAAAAATAATAAATACGGATAAATCTGGGAGCTGTTCACCTCAGGACCCATCAGTGAATCCAAACAGATCATTTTCAAGTGGAGTGAAAGCTAAAGACAGTGGTGTTACATATAGTTGGCTAGCTAATGCTTTTACAGAAATATTATGTATCTCCGGCTACCGTAATCTTCAGCATTGTCTCCAAAAAACACATTTTTTAGACTGTATTAATTTGTTAATCTTATAAAGTCACTAGGCAGGTGTGTCTGTTTTAAAGGACAATTCAGATGCACTGGCATCTTCGAGTGATTTGCTCAGATTAGCAGGCCAGTGGAGAGCTGGAGAAACAAGCCTTGATGTATAAGAAGAAACTCAAAGGCGAGGAATAGCCTTACATATATATATATATATATATATATATATATATATATATGTATGTATATATATATATATGTATATATATATATATATATCTGCAATGATATAGAAAGGCATGGGTGTTTATATGGGGTGGAGATGGAGGACAGAAGTAACACTTTTGTGGAGAATCCTGAAATTCAAAGCTTAGGATATATGCCATTGAAATTGTTTTTGTAGTCACTGCACATAAAATGATAGGTTTACTTCAAGGGTTTTTTTAAATAAATTGATATCACTAGTTTATAATAAAGATACCGATAAATGCACGTCTCTACACAAACACACACACACACACACACACACACACACACATTACATATTTTTGTACCTATCCATATTTCAGAGAAACCTATTAGAGCTCACATCCTTGTAATTATTTTTTAGTACTAGATTTTAAAGGGAGGAAAGGAAACAATTTCTTATTATTTAATCATTTTGCCATCTGTTTGCCCATGGATCTATCAGGGTTGTTAGGTCTTCAGCTGTGATGCAGGCAAGGCTCCAAAGTTATTCTAATATATTCACTAATGCAGATACTGCAGTCTAACACTTTATGATACAGTTATTCAGCATCATCCATTCCAAGCTACTACTCCCATAAATCTCCTGTGAAGTTTCTGGAGCCATGTCTCTATAGGGTGTTGCAATAGTCAATACAGAGACTATGTTAGCAGCAATTGAAAGAAGTGTGGGCTTCCCTGGAAGTTACCATCAGTAGTTCCCAAGGATACAAAAAATGTTCTAACATCTTTGTAATGGCTGATGGTAGAACACTGGCAGCGTAAGTAATTTTGAAAAAAATGCAGTGATTTGCTCTGTACTCATCACTACAACATAGACTGACAGGGACTCTTTTGAAATGAGTACTTTACTGGTGCATACATGTAGCAACAAAATAAGATGTAATACATGGCAGTACACCTTTGGTTATTGGGAATTGATACACAAATAAGTAACTGTTTTAAATAATCACATGCTACACACTTGAATGTGACAGCAAATTTTAGCAATATGCTTACAAGATGCTGCATAACCTTCTCAATGTCTAAGAGTGATGATACATTTTTAGCAGTATACAATGGGCTTATGCAACTTCTCAGACATATGAAACTGGTTACATACAATTTCAACCCAATATCTATTTTTCTATTTTTTTTCAGAACATGCAGTTGCTTTTGAGTAGTAACCCCAATTACATCTCAAGTTAGAATATGTTGGTTGAGGTGAGTTGTGTACCAAACAGAATAATCACAAAAAAAGTGATGCTGTTGCAAAAAGACACTGCTGTCAGTTTAAAGGATGTATAAATATGATTAATACAACCAGATATGTTACTTACTCAATAGGTAGGAAATTTGGCATTCTGGGGATACCAGACAGTCTGCCTCATTTCAAGTTTAATTATATTTAATTATGCTATAAACTAAGTTGTGACATCCCCGCACATGGCCAGTAATCAAGGAGCCTGAATCCTCACCACTGATGCTGAAGAGTGATGTTCACTTGGAATACAAATGGATACATTCAGTATATCCAGATGCAGCTCTCTCCACCAAGTACAACTTCCCTTTAGAGCACACAGGGAAGACAGTCAGCCCAGGGTCGACATTTCTTTATATCTGTCTCACTCCAGGTCTCTAATAAGACTCCCCAGTGGTGCAGCTGTAGAGTTAAGTCCTCAGCTGAGTGCCCAAGCCAAGTCTTCCAGCACCCTCTCTGTGAAGCCAGTACTTTGTGAACCTACTCCAAGTGGCTGACAAACACACACACACACACACACACACACACACACACACACACACACACACACACACACACACACACATGCAGGCACACACACACACACACACACACACACACACACACACACACACACACACAAAACACTAAGATTTATTTTTTTTACATACACACATCTAGGAAAGGCTGGCACAGATTTACCTGCTGTGCCCCCTTCTGCCCAGACTATAAGGTAGCTATCACTGCCACCACACACTCCCCAGTTACCTACTCTAAGGCCCTTAACAAAGGGTGCTCAATTATACTGTGTAATATTAATACTAATACAAATGGTAGTAGTTGACCAAGACAGCTAGGCCTTCAGGAGTGGCCCACACAGTGTCATCAAATAAATATAAATACTCCCAAAGGTTAAATGCTTTCCTAAAAAGACTGGCCACAATAAAAGTTTTAAATATATTTAATAATAAAAAAATAAAAGAGCATAATGATACTGAATATATATTTACAGTAAACCACAGACTTCAAATCACAGGAAATACTGAAAATAACATTGATGGATAGACTCAAACAAATAAAGAAAAACAATAACTAAAGTAAGCTTCACTATATTTCCCTGACTGAATCTAGGAGAATTACTATCCCCTTACTTACTTAACAGAGCAAGGCAGATGATGTGGTGAATGGTCCTTCTTGCTGTCAGGCCCAAGACAGAATGCTCAATACTGGAAGATTTCTCTTGGTAATATCTAAAATTTCCAAGATGGCTGGCAGAATAACCTTATCTGGACACTTGACTCTAGGTTCTCACACTATACCCCCTTTGAAGCATGACACAGGATGTTCGCATATATGTGATAAGATGTATATCTAAAGTTTTGCTTATTTTTATGGCAGTGCCTGGGGCTTCCCTTCTTTTTACTGAGTTAATGAAAAAGGCTTCTTCCAGATATGCCATCTTTGGTCCTATTCAGACCTGTGAGATAAGCACTTCCATGGCACAACAGATGATCCAATTAACGGTATTTTTAAAGTAAGACGTAAGCTAGCTCTTTAACCGCTTCTCTTCCAGTGTCCTTACATACAATTTCACATTTATATTCTTTCTCTGTCCAGCAGTACCCACTGTTGATACATTTTTGTTTAACACTAGCAACTTTACAAACACAGTTTGATTTTCAAATACCATACAGTTCTAATACATGGGATCATAAGATCATAGGAAATTACTAGGCTATTGACCCGAAGGTCATTTTAAGACTAGCCATTTAAATACAATGTAATACTGTAGCGGTACTAGTCAATACCCAAGACTGTATTTAGTGCTGACTGCCCATGTCCAGGAGGGTTTTGTGTGCTATCCCTGGTAAGAATTTCCAGTGTCCCATCCACTCATCCAGGTTCCTTTTGACAGTGTCATAGAGGTGCTCTGTTTCACTTGAACTGGTAGCCTGTTCCAAAGACATGGCAGTTACTGGGAGATAAATCTGTCCCTCCAGCATGTCCTATTTAAGTCACAGGCCATATTTAAGTCCCTGGAATGGGTAGCCCTAGACCCATTTGATTTACGGATATGCAGTAATTTCATTAGGTTTGGGTCCTTGGTTGCTCTGTAGGCCAAGGATAAGTCTCCCCTAAGAAGTCTATATGATATGGAGTATAGTGCCATGGATTTCAGTTGGTCTGTGTAATGTACATGCTGGAGGCTCTTGATCTTCTTTGCTTAAAACCTCTGAGGTCTCTCTAATTGTTGTAGAAGCTTAGTATGGTACATACTGAATGGGGTGTTACACTCAATTTTGGGCTAGATAAGGGTCACGTTTATGAGGGTTATGATGCTTTTACTAATCAAGTGAGCTATGTGGAAAGCTTTCTTTACAATGGTAGACACATGATGGTCGAAGTTAAGGTCACTGTCAATCTATGATCCCAGGTCCCTTACCACTTTATGGGTACTTAGGGTACTGTTATTGATTTGACAGTGTGAAGGGACAGTGTTTGTGCTGAAGGGAATGATGATGCATTTTTTTGCATTCAATTTGAAATTGTGACTAATACACCAGACATTGGTCTCTGTGAGACCATCCTGGACTATACTGACATAATTTGGGGATTCAATGATTGCAACTAGTTTGCAGTTCTCTGCTAACTTGGTCAGCTACAACCCCTTAGTTTTGACCTGAACTTCTGAGAAGTATATACCAAACAGTAGGGGGCCCAGCACTGACCCTTGTGGCATCCCGCTGGTAACAAGTCTGCTGGTTAATGTGTAGTCACCCACTTTGATAGTGTGTGTCCGATTTGTGAGTCAGTTGGCAACCCATCGTACAATGAAGGAGTTTACATTCAGTTTGCTAAATTTATCAGTAATGCCCGAATGTGGGAGTGTGTCAAAAGCCTTGTCCAAGTTGAGGTATGCTGTGTGCACAGATTTGCCTTCATCAATGGCCTTGGTCACACTTTCAAAGAAATCCACCAAATTTAACAGGTAAGATCCGCCCTTCACAAAGCTGAATTGGGTAAGACCCAGGGTTTGGAGGTTGCCTATGCCTTTATATATGAGGTCCATAATGATATGTTTCATGGCCTTACAGATGAGGCTGGTCAGGCATATGTGTCTATAATTCCCCAGACCTGTTGCTAGGCCACCTTAATGGAGGGGAATAATTGTAGCTGTTCTCCATTCTGCAGGAAGAAACCCTGTGGTTAGGCTATGATTGAAAAGAGTACATAGTGGTGACGTTAGTTCATGTTATAGCCTGTTTAGAAGAGAGCCTGGGATGTCACCTGGTCCCACAGAAGCTGTTCTTTGCCTTAGACAGGGCTTTGAGGGCCTGCTCTTCATAGGTTCATAGGTGTGTACTAGGCTAATGGCTCTGGAGCCTTTACAAGCCTAGCCCATAGGATTACCCTGGCATCCTGCCACTCAACCTTAGTTCCCAGTACCTCTGTTGAGTAGAGCCTCTGCAGTGATCCCCGGGGTGAATTTTCTATCTCCCATCCACTCATCAAGATTTCTCTGGAAGAGGGCCAGTGAGGTGCTCTGTTTGAGATGTATGGGAAGTCTATTCCATAGCATGGACAGTCTCTGGGTTATGAACCTATCCCTCCAGTATGTTCTATTGATTGTGGTAATCAGGTTGAGGTCTCTGGAGCATGTGGTGAGGAGGAATTGGGATTTCTTTAGATGCAGAATTTCTAACAGAGCTGGGTTAGACATGGCTTTGTAAGTAAAGGAGAGATCACCTCTAAGCAGGCGATATGAGGCAGAGAATAGTTGGAGTTTTTTGAGTCTGTCCATATAGGACAAGTGATTAAGGCCTAAGATCCTCCTTCTGAGGTACTTTTGCATCCTCTCCAGTTGTTGCAGGTGTCTAGTGAGGTACATGCCAGATGGGGCATTATACTCGATGACTGGCCTAATGAGGGAAGAGTAGAGGGAGACAATGACCTCTATTTTCCTGGATGCAAAACCCCTAATAATGAGATGTGCCACACAGAAGGACTTTCTGACCACAGTGACAATGTGGTGGTCAAAAGAGAGGTTGCTGTCAACCTGTGTTCTCAGATCTCTTAAAATGCCTTCTGTTTTCAGTGGACTACCATCGATGTGGTAATTCATGGGAACCAGGTTTTTCCCAACGGGGATGATGACACATTTTTTGGCATTGAGCTTAAGGCCATGGTTCTTCAGATATGTAAAGTTGGGTTGGGGGGAGTTTGGGGACGGGTTTGTTGCAAGTTAGGAGGTGATAATGGAGTGAATTTTTTGCCAAACCTATCCACTATCCACTTGCTATGTATGTGATACCGTTGGCCACCAGTTCTGCACATGCTTGCATCCTAACCTTTAGGTTATGTACATAGCTGTAAAAGGCCTTATGGTTACCCTTGGCAGTACTTGCTAGGTTTCTCTCAAAGGAGCTGTTGGACAATTTGACAAGTAGTCTTCTTTGCCTGTTAAGGCTAAGGAGGGTGCTTTTCCATTGCTGGGTCCTTGTCTTTGTTTTCTTAGACAGCACTTTTTTGCATTTATTTTAGAGTTTGTTGATGCTGGAAGTCCACCATGACAGAATGATTTTACTTGAGGCTCTGGCTTTGATTCTGTCTGATACAGCCGAGTTTATACACTTATGCAAGTGATTTTACAGGGCTTTAGTGTAAGCTTCAGTGCAGTTACCACTTTCAGCTTGGGGTGGGGCTTGGAATGCATTTATACCTTCACCTAGAAGGGGATAGTTTGCCTTGGTGAAGTTTTTTAGTCGGATTTCACCCTTTGTGAGTTCTGGTGTTAGTGTCAGTTTGAAGGTGAATGATTTGGGGTCAATTGTAACTAATGAGGGGCTAACAGTTGCAGCAGTGCACCTTTTTTATATGTTGGTGAGGACCAGATCTAGAATGCTTGTTCCTCCTATCGGGGTATGGACAATTTGCTCCAGGGCATTTGAATTCGCAAAGTCAAGGAATTTTCGTGCTGGTCAGTTTGGGCTATAGTAGATTTTCCATTTCATGGTGGGATAATTGAAATCCTCCAGAACCAGTGAGTTAAGTAAAATTTGGATTATCTTCAGTTTGGTTAAGTAGGCTTCATGGTTGTTGTGACCAATGAAGGGGGATATATAATTGGCTAGGACTTGAATTGGGATCTTACCCATGGCGTTATCCAGTCTAACTACACATGAGGTGAATTTATCTCTAATATCGATTGAAACACTGCCTCCTTTGGTTTTCACATGTTCCTTTTGTGGTCTAAATGTGTGCAAGGCATCATAGCCTCGCAGGGCCAGGGTACTCTCTGAGGACTTAAACCAGGTTTCTGTGACTGCACAGACAGCTACATTTTCTAGTTATAGAAGTGCTTCTAGGGAGGGCAGTTTTTGGTTTAAGATCCTAGCGTTTAGCAGCATGACCCTTATTTTCTTCTGATTGGTTACTTTCACATAGGTAATGCTGTTTTTAAGACCTTGCCTAAAAAAGCACTATGGGGGAGGCAAGAGACTTTGCCAGCAGCCAAAAGCCTATGGGTGCCAGGTGTGAACCATCTCTGGCAAAGCAACAAGGTTTGTCGAACATGGCTTCCCAGGCAGACAGGAACTGGATTCGCTTGGAATGATACCAAAAACAAAGTCAATTATTGAAATCAATCATTTTTTGTTTATACAGTGGCATCATTCAAGGTGAGGGTAGTATGCTGCTCAAGGCTAGGGACATACCTGCCTGGGACACACACGTCATTCACACCAACATGAACTATGACAGTCATAACAGTACTTGTTGCTGAGAGACCTGAATGCATGCATGATTGGTGAATCCTTGCACTGAACAGGCAGCTGACTGTGACTTTCTCCTTCTCCAACCTGGTGAGTGGGACATCTGTGTGTCTCACTACTGAGTTTCCAATGACAAGAAAACTTGTTTTTTGAGTATTACGCCTTATGGGCTTGGTGGGTAAGGCACTGGCTGGTGTTGTTATGTAATACGGGTGCTGTGGAGACTGCATTAGCTGTAGCAGACTTGTGGTTTGAAGGCCTCTGGTGTTTCAGTACGTTTTTTGAGAGAACCTCCACATATGTGGATTTACGTGTTTGACATGTACTATGTATATGAGTAGTGGTATGTGTATGAGTAGTGGTACTATGGGAATATGTAGTGGTGGGTGAGTTGACAACCTTCTCTGTTACTGTTTTGAGTGAGAGAGCATGGATTCTAGATTCTTGGTGTAACTGCATCGCTTGCACTCTGTACTAAACTGTGTTATTAGTAGAGGCTTGCCTTTGTATATGAGGCAATTGCTACAATGCCTCAAGAGACCCAAGTCAACAAGGTTGGCAGGGGAAACAAGGTAGTCCAACTGTCCATAATGCTAGGTTGAAGACTGCTTTCACTAGGGATGGCTTTTTGGAAATGATCATGGATGAGCTCAGGGAATGGATATTTCTGCCTGGGTTTTAAGGGAATTTTTGTTGGATTTAACTGTCTGGCTTTGGCACACAATTGCGGGTTAGTGTGCGATGATGTGCAAACAAGCAAAAACCTGCTCAGATGCAGGGCCTAAATACCAAAAGATAAAAACTTGAAAAAAACTCTAACAAACTTCAAAAAAAACAACGAGGATGCTTATTCCAAGCACTAGACTGGCCTCCCTTTACCAGTCAGGTGCCAATCAAACACAATTTTCTCCCAAAAGAGCAGACAGGCCCCTTCCAATTCAAGATGGCCTGGTAAATGTGCTCAGAACAAATAAGCCACTGCAAACAGTTCAGAAGCAGCAGGCCTGGATCTGGACTATGCTACAGCTACTAGCTACCCAAGTTTCAGTGGGAAACACTAGAGAATATTTAACACAGCAGAAAAATAGCAGTGAGACACTGAAAAACATGTTCAAAACAGCAGAACATCAGCCAGAAGGCTCTAAAGAATGACTGAAACAGTTAGCCAATCAGTTAATTAAGTACTGCTTGGTGGGAAAATCAGAGCAGGCTGAACAGATAGCTTTGAAATAGTGAAAAATACCAATAAATACTTAAACAGTAGAAACAACAAGAAAGCTTTCTAAACTGTGAAAACACCAATAAAATTTGATTTTACAGGACCCGTGTAGCAGGCAATTGGAGTATAACAGTGCAGTTTAGTACACAGTAAATAAACACAGTTTAAAAGTAGGGGTCAGACCACAACAATTGCAGTAAATAGTATAAATAAGCAAAAAAAAAAAAAACGAACAAAAAAAAAAACAGGGAACATACAGTTTTTTTAGAAGCTCAGAAGCCTCAAGTCATCTGGTATCTCAGCTCAGAGTTGTAGCTGGTACTCCACCTCAGTTTAGCTCGGTACAAACATAAGCATCTGTACAAATCAGTTTGATATTCAAATGCCATACAGTTCTAATACATTTGCAACATAATAATCTTATATAAATTAGTTTGTTATTCAAAAGACATATCATTATTTACAGAACACCAGCTGACTATGTTGCACTAGCCCATATCATCACATAAGTTATGACAATCACATGTACAAATGAGTTACCTAATAGTTCATCAATTACTACTAAGATAATTTTGGCCAACTTCAGAAATTGGTTAAATAGCTGGTGTCATTCCATAGAAATCCAATATATATCAGCATGGTATATGATGATTGACAGTCCAGCTTGCTTCACTATAGTGGTCTGCATGTATCCTTTTAAGGCTTATTCATGCAGGCTAAAGCTTTTTTAGGCAATGTCCAGTTGATGGCCATTTCAATGTAACTAACACATCACTCCTCAAATCAGGTCGCATTAAGGTGGCGCTCTTAAATTTCAAAAAGCCTAAACAATAAACTGCTTGATTTTGTGGCACTGCTGCATTTGGAAAGCATTCATGTCTGTGTAGTTACTGAGAATTGGTTTAAATGTAAAGAGAGCACTGCTTTGACACCTGAGTTTTTCACTTTTCATGACTTCAGACATAATGCCCGTGGCATCTGTGGTGGAGTCTTCATATTTGTAAAGGAACATATCACTTACAGGCAGCTTCAAATTAAACTCATTGAGCTACAGATCACTCTAAAGGGGATTAATTATCAGCTAATAGCTTGTTACAGAACACCTTTTTTTGTCTACTGATGACCATGTAAGATTCCTCAGTGTTCTAAATGATCTCCCTGCTAGCAACATTTCCATTATTTTGTGTCAGTTTAAACTACCTTTCAGTAAACTGGGACACCTATACCTCCAATGTAGGATATGCCTACTACTTCACAGACTTAATAAGCAACAACTCCCTTGTGCAATTGAAAAACACACATACTAGAACATATAGCATTCTCAACCTGATTCTTTTATTTTATTTTTTATTTATTTATTTTACATTTGTTGACCGGGCTAGTCTAGCTGGATACATGTCCATTTTCAGTAGAAGCCCGGGGAGAAAAGCTCCTCAAAAAGACAGTAATATAGAACAACACTTGTTATACAAAAAATAAATATTTTACAAATGGAAAAGTAGTACATAAACTGTTTCATAAGCATAACCAAGAAAATACAATAGGTGAAAAAAAAAAAGATTGCTGTTTTTTTTTTTTTTTTTTTTTGTTCAGTGGAATTGATAAATAGAGAGTAGAAAAACAATAGTACTGTAGAAACCTAGTAAAGATTTGAATGACTAAGATAAGGTAGAGGGAATAAAAAGTTTAGTCAGGGTTAGTACAAGGACAGAACCATTGGGAATTAAGCAACGTTTTTAGATGCTCCTTGAAAGTGGGTAAAGAAGTAATTGCAGTAAGTTTGCTTGGAAGCTTGTTCCAGATAGGTCCAGTGCAGTTGGAGAACAAACAGTACCCAGCTTTGTTGTTGGATTTATAGGAGGCAGCTAGTAGCTTGGTGGCAGAGTGCAAGGAAGAGAGGTTTTTATGAGGAGTAATAAGGGTATTAAGTATTGTGGTATTAGAAGGCTGATAGAAGATTTTGTGGGTGATAGTTAGTTGCTGTAGTCGTATTTGATTTTGAAATTCCAGCCAGCCTAGTTGTTTAAGATCAGAGCAATGATGGGTGCGAAAAGGGGCTCCTGTCGCAAATCTGGCTATATTGTTATATGATGTTGCTAGTTTATTGAAATTAGATTTAGATAAGTTTGTAAAAATCGGTGAGGCATAAAGAAGGGTAGAGAGTAGGTGCGTTTGTGCGATAGTACTTCTGGCTGAGGCAGTACGGAAGGGTTTAAGCCTACAGAGAGATCCAAGTTTTCTATTTTCTATTCTTAATAATATATTTACTTTGCACTATTCCTCTGGTATTTACTTTCCTAGTGAAATCTGTTCACAAATGTGTGGCCTTCTCATTTAAACTTCCAAAAGCCCCTACAGAAAACAACACATAATTTAAAGGCTACAAACATATCATTCTCAATCTTCACCACGATAAAATAGCAAAACATACTAATGACTGCAATAATCCTGACCTTGACAGAGCAGCAAGCATCACTAAGGAATTATTCATCCATTGAGAAAACACACAGAAGCAGCAATCCCTACTAAAGCAAAATATCACTGAAAGTTCAAAGTTAAACCACTGTTTTGGTTTACTACCTTAAGTAAACTCCCAAAGAAAAAGAAGCTCATGAAATTATAAAGCAAATTGAAAACTCCTCATCTTAAGGAAAATATCAAAATCATTACAAAAAAAAAAAAAAAAAACCTGAAAAATACTATCAGGTCTACTAAAGGAGCCCATGAATTTAGCCTGGCCTTGGAAATCAAACATAATTATAAATTCTTCTTTAGCTTTATTAGAAAAGGAAGAAAAAAATGCCCTACATTGCTCTGGTCTTATACAGAATGAATTTTATTCTCCATTTCGTGGGATCATTGCATGAGTCAGGTGTGACTTGACAGGACTGGATGAATGAAATCTGAAATAATTAGATTTCTGTACTTTATTCTGCAAATATATTTCATTTAAAGTAGAAAAATACCTCATAATTCTTCCTGATTTTGAAGAACGGCACTGATTTTAGTCATATTTCTGCCCTGTCCCTGACAAAATTATTGCCTTTGTGGTAAATCAGTAGGCATTATGGTTAGTCAGTAATGCTTGCATCTGTATTTTATACTTTTTATTGTTCAGAAAATGCATGTTGGTGCAAAACCTGTTAATCTATACCCTTCTATGTGAATTAGAGTTGTTGCTGTGTCTTTCGGCTTTTCCCGGTTAGGGGTTGCCACAGCGGAACTCTGGTCCGCTAATGATTGGCAGTTGATTTTTACGTGCTGAGTTGCCAGCCCTAACGCACAACCTTCAACGAAGGTACGCCCATTCACGCATGTCTCCACAGAAGATGCTCTAGCTGAGAATCGAACGGGACAATTTAAAAATTGTTTGTAATGTTGGGCCTTTTTTCCCGTTATTTTTGGCCTTATTCAGAATTCTTGAGCAAATACACTGAAAAGTTTTAGAAGGTCTAAACTGAACTAATCAGCACTCTTGATATGATATGGTTCCTAATCATAAGGTTAAATATTTTGTGATTTTCCTGCTCCCAGCATGGAGTCTACTGCTTGGTGAATCAATTCATTGTTCAATTACATTTTCTTTCTTGCAGTTTTACACTTGAACATCAGTAGTGAGAACATACATTATTCTTTACTATTTCTATATGCAGCGACATAGCAATTTTTATCCTAAAACAAGATTATTGAAATGTCCAGATCAAACGTAAAGGATTACACTGGCATAGTAGATGTTCAAATATTTAGAAATATGCTATTTTGCTGTAAAAGTCCTGATTTTAGTATAAACGTACTGTTTTTATTTTATGCATTATTGAATAGGGGGTCATATTTCAAGAAATGTGACTGAAAGCAACATGAATTTCTCTACCAGACATTATGGCACAGCATATTATAGTGTAGTAGAAACATCTGCTGTGATGATATTAAAATGAAAAGCTGTAGGCCAGGAAAATAAAGACAACTGCCTTTCCTTGAAGAGGTAGACATTTACCAATTGTCAAGGCTCTTTGTAACTGTACATCAAAGGACAGGAGAGTAGCAGGAAGAATGAAGAAAGACCCAAGTGACCAGGAACTGTTTGAAATTATGTGGGAGACAGAAACTTGAATTAATAATAAGAATTAAAGTTATACTGCTACTGAGTGAAGTTTTCACTTTGCCTTACTTGATTGCTATTGTAAATAAAGTACTCTAAACTTGGCAAATCTGCCCCAGTGTCTTTTACCCACTACAGTTCCCCAAAACCAAAGGCATGTGGTACTGCTTTAAAGGTGTGAATGCAATAATTCCCTTATATGTTCTTGCTGTGTTTATTCTGTAAATGTCCGGGAAGTTCCCAGGCAGAAGTCACGTCAAAGGACATCTCTGTGGGGCTCAAGATTATTATTAAAAGTCTATTCATTGTAAGTAAGGTCAGCTATCTCCTTAGGTAGCCTGCTGGCTGTCTTTGGCCTGTATTATTACAGGTAGGCTTAATCAATAAAAAAAAAGGAAAGAAAAAGAAAGAAACAAAGAAAGAAAGAAAGAAAAAAGAAAAAGAATACAGCTGCAGCATTCATAATTTTCTGCACAGTGCCTCAGCATTCATAATGAAGATGTGAAGCATCCATACCCCTGCACTCAGGAATGTTATGACTTATCATCCTAGAATGAAGATAGACCTGAAAACAATCATTAGCGTTGGAATCTCTCTCTGATGCAAACTACTACATTTCAACTATATACTCCCTCTTATGATGAAAATACATAAAAACCTATCCAAGTAATTCCAGTTCAATTTTATTTATTTATTTACCAGGTTGGTGAATTAGAACATGGTGATCTCTTTCAGTTACAACCTAATTATAAAATAAACAAAAACACAACAAAAAGTTACAACTATAGTGCAATAATTTACAAGTTACAATAACAGGCAAGACTTGACACAAATTTGTATGATGACAACTTAATACTCCTTAAGGCAATACATGCTCCACTATGTTTTCTTAAATATAGTTCTATACTTGTAGCTCGTAGTGTGCTATCATGTTTTGTTTGTTAGAAGTTAAAAATAAAAATAAAAATAAAACCTTTTAACTAAGGATGAAGCTCCACAAGCTGCTGAGCTGGTAAACCCTCATGGGTCTTTAAAATAAGGGTCTAACTTCAAAACTTTGGGATTGGCTCCTTGTTTTTCCATCTCCCACGTTTTCCTCCAGTCATCTCCCATGGACCCTCCCACCACTGTCTGTAACTGCCATTAAATAACTGACCTGTTGAATGTAACACATTAGAACAAGAAAACTCATCCATCTATCTGCTTAACTGAATAAACTATTGGAAACTTCAACAAGGTGTCATTATTCCTCCCACAGGGAGGGTATCAGAGAGACAGGGTCTATATTGAATAATCAAAATGATGAAACAGCAAATGGTCTTTTGACACGTAAAACCCAAAAGCAGAAAACAGTGAAGTTACAGAACAACGATTTTTTTTTTCCTCAGGGAAAAAAAATTGCTGATCCAAAAAAAAAAAAAAAAAAAAAAAATTAGAAAGACAAAATATACCCCCACACACACACACACACCCCCCTACTTAAATATACCAACTCTGAGATCGCACCACAGTGGAGAAAACAGCAAAGTCCCAAGAACGGCCCAGCAAGTTTTTTCCTGGGAAAAAAATCTCTGTTCCGTAACTTCACTGTTTTCTGATTTTGGGTTTTACATGTCGATGAAAGGGCATTCGCTCTTCTGTCATTCCGATTATTCAATATAGACCCAAGAGACAGAGTCTCCTAGATCTGCTAGCTAAAGTGATTTTATCTGGACTAATCATTTATACTCTGTTCCCAGTGAATACAGGAATACAGCAGTAATACTACATTATTTAAATGTTGAGTGAACGTGAAAGCATCTGCAGATATCAATGAACCATAAGCCATAAGAGTAAATGTATAATTAAAATCCATTTAAAACTTACAGGCAGTCAGGTGGTGCAAAAAAAAGAATTCCATTCTGTGATACTGGTGATCCAAATCTGACCAGTGGACAAGTAGCCAGAGGATGGAGTGGTGGTGGTACAGGGAAAACTAATTAACCAACAGCCAGCTCTTCTGTTCTTGCTGGGGGGGGGGACAACTAGGGGGTAGCCTTGATGAAGGGATGTTCATAGAGAAAGGCACAGGGATAGCTTCATACAAAATTAAGTTTTGTCCAAATGTAGGTATGGAAAATTGCACTGCATGTAAATCTACATGGCTGTTGGTGCATCAAAGTATGCATTCAATACAATGGCCCATATTATATGCAGTATACCCAGCTGTATACCCAAGTATACCTATGAAGGACAGCCACAGTTTCTTCACCTGATGTGCTTACCTCCAAAAATAAAAAGTCACTTAAATGTTAATCCCCTCAGAACAGAAGTGAGATCCTTTCAGGAAAGTATGCATTGTCTGGAGGGATGACATACTGTTTAACAGTTTAGAGTGAAGCATCTAGGGAGCACAGAGGTCTTTGAACAAAATGCAAAACACAACAAACAAAAAAAAAAATCATAAAAATATTGTCTAGCCTTACATCTTGTGGAGACAGGTGTTAAAATATATATACAGATGGGTCCCCTGGGCAATTTCATTAAAAAAAGAGAGAACATTATTTGGAACAATATATGTTGGCGCCTGGTTCAAATATGTGAGATAAATCAAGTAAGATACAGATCTGGTCTTGTGTCACCACTAGGTCTCATAGAAAGTTTAGGGAGGTGCAGAGGGATGGTGTCAAATGGCAAACTAGGTGTTCTAAGGCTGTTGGATATTTAGGGAGGCCATAGGATGCCTCTTCTCTCTGAGGTTGTGAGGTCCTTTTATTACTAAGTAGCCCCTGTTGAAGGTCACAGTTATTTACATTAAGTAAGCCTGAAAACTGAGAGGAGGTGATGGGGTATAGACTGATATGTGTATCAAGGAAAATATATTGAAAAATGTGTAACATTTTACTCACTGATATCATTATATGTTGTGCACCAAGAATTAAGGGACTAGATTATAAGGTACAACAAGTAAAAACTCTGGTGGAACAGGCCATGTGACAGCTTTAAGGATCTGTTGCTCAGCCTTTGCCTCCTGCAGGGGCAAATGAAGTAAAGAGAATGTCTGAACCAGTAAAAGCTTGAGATCAGTGAGATAAAGGGAAATAATCCCGCCTTTCCCTTAATTTGCTGTTAACATTTTTTAAGGTAACTCCTGCATACAGTTATTGCTTATTACAGGCATTATATTTAGTACAAGTACTCTTTTTGTTGTTTCCTTAGACAATTTACAACACATTCCCTTCAGCATTTCAATCTGTTAGGATTAAACAAGCAATTCCTTTCATTTTCTCAATGCACTTATCTAGAAGAAAGATTAATCAACTGGGTAAAAACAGAATCAAAGGCTTAGAAAAAGTCCTTCCATACTCACATGTGAAATTGCTGTTGTTAACAGGAAATAACTATCTTAATGTACTAAATATGCCCAATCATCTGAAAAGGAATTTGCAAAACGTATTTATTATTGCATATTTTGTGCAGGTGGTATAACTGTCATCAAACAATACTGTGATAATTATTTCACAGTGCCTCCTTTCATCATTTTAATAAGTTTCTCTGTTTGGTCAACAACTGTAGTAAAGTAAAACAAATTTTAATAAAGAAAAAAACTGTTTAATTCAGTAATTGTAGTCTTCTTTCGGCTTTTCCCGGTTAGGGGTCACCAGAGCGGAACTCTGGTCCGCTAAAGATTGGTAGTTGATTTTTACATGCCGAGTTACCAGCCCTGACGCACATCCTTCAACGAAGGTACACCCATTCACGCATGTCTCCACGCAGAAGATGCTCTAGCTAAGAATCGAACCGGACTGCATCTTACTGTCAGGCGACAACGCTACCGCAGCACCACCACAGTAATATTCAAAAAAATCTATGCACTTCTATTTTGCCTAATTAAACAGTTTTTGTCCAAGTTCATTTAAAATGCATGCATCTGAGATAATTTATCTGAACTATAAACATTTAATAACAATACCATTAGTGTTGTAGGGAATTAAAAGCACATGCACTGTCTGAGCTATAATATATTTACTAGGAAAACCTGGAAGCTGGTGGTTTCGACAGTTTTTTACATTCATCTAATAGCATCCTACTGGAACAAATACACACATTTCCAAGCACAGCACAATAAAAAAACTGTTACACCTAAATTAAATTTAAATCCCAGATAGTTAAAAAGTATTAATAAAATGTCTTGCTTCATCAAAATGGTGTACTAAAGGATACCTGCATGAAACAGCTGATAAAAAAGACATACTGAGAAATAGTTCTGTTATTTATACTGACCTTTGCCTAATTCAACATATGTTTTAAATTAGTTAACATAGCATTTAAGTCTAGAAATATACAGTCTGGTAAATTATTTGCAGTCATTTGCAAAAAAATATGTTTGCTCTTGTAATCCTAGAATATTAAATGGTGTACAAAACATGGTCATTACTATTAATTTTTATTAAACTAATTGTTAACATAATGCTGCAATGACTTACAGGTCTCATGATTCATTTTTTAAACCTTGTCTAATGTATAATACGTAACCTGTAACTAGACAAAACATTACTGTTGTACTATATTTAGTGAGACATCTGCAATATAAAAGTATTTTTTCCTTAAAGGCTTCTGTCACCATAATGTGCAGTTCAATCTGTCTGGTTAAGGGAGCACTTAAAGCTAAATAAACATAATTAGATAAAACGAGAAGAGCTGTTGACTGGAACCGTCTTGTTTGGTTTCCACTTACATTACTTTCTGGTATAATTTAGAAACAGGTACCATGGCAAAAAGCAAAGGCATTTTCTTCTTTTATGATTATTACTTTAAAAGGCTTACATTTCTACCGACTACAATCCCTGTTTACAGCAAAATATATTTTCAATATTTCAGACCAAACTTTCCACATTTTATATTTTACTTCACATGATATCCTATGATATAGTAGAATTCTGAATGCTATTCAACAGCATTATATTTTCCTAGAATGTTCTTCTTTCTCTAAGTCAGATTCATGGAAACATTACTCACCAAAAAAGGACTGTTGCTTAACAATGAAAAAAAATCACGTATACCATATATAAACATAACATTTCTCCAACTAAAGTTTCACTAAATGCACATTTTTTTTTTATTTTCCTGAAAGTTTCACCATAAGGTGTTAATGATCTTGTCTCAGAAACAAGAGCGATATTTTATTTATTACTTTATTTACCTATGTATTTAATTATTTAATTTGTTGACGTAAGAAGAACTATAATACCGGTGGTCCTTTTTAAGACTTAACCCAGTTATTACAGAGGAAAAAGCAAGTACAGATTAACACAGTGTTTAAATGTTTTTAAAGTAAATTATGTCATACAGTACAGGAAGGAGTTTATAGCTGATGAACTAAGTTACACTTGGTGCAAGAAAATGTACCAAATGAGAGTAGCTTATGATGAAATGAAAATGTATACATAAAATTCTAATATATGCAATAATTTACTGAATAGGATGGGGGAGTAAGGGAGTGTAACAGAGGAAGCTGAGGGAACCTCGCTATGTTTTGTGGAGGTGCTTGAAAAACTATTATTTAGGAAGCAATTATAAAATAAATTTTTGGAATTTTGTATGGAATCATTTGAATGACACAATTTCTTTTGGGTAGGTTGCTAGGAATTCTCAAAGTTGGGGACCAATGCAGTGAATCTGTGATTAGTACAGTTTGTTCCTAGGAGTTAATAATGCATGACCTAAGTGGGTAATTCACCCAAAATTGTAGCTTGAATCCTGGAGTGTATGGCACCTAGGTAGGAAAGAAACTCTGTTTTTGCGCAGGCAAGTATTTTGCTTTACTTAAGACTTCACAATGGTGTTCTCTTTTTGAGGCAAACCTGTAGCTGTTGTTGAAGATGGTTTATAGGGTTGACACTTTTGTTCATAGGCTGCTGTTATGATATGTTTTGGATGTATTCAATGATTTGAAACAGTATTAATTTTTTGATGACCTTTTCTAGAGCAGGCAGAATAAAAATTGGCCTGAGGTGTGTTGCATTTTGATGTTTATTAACATAAATATGGGTTTTATGATGGCTTAATTCTAAATGGAATGTATGATAGAGTTAGTGAGATGTAGGTCACAGAGTTGCAGAAGGAATTTGATAATGTGCTTGCTGCAGAGTCAAATGACCCATGTATGAAGACCATCATCCCCTAGTGGGACATTAGCTGGCATTTTGTTAAGTGCTGCTTCTAGTTATTTATTTTTTATGCATATTAAGGCAGGGTGAGGAGTGGTGGGTGAAGGTCAGGGTTAAATGGTATACTTGACAGATAAGGGTGTGGGGGAAGAAGGAAGAAGAAAGAATTTCTGAAGAAAATTGGAGGCTGTCTAAAGCCCTAAATGGACCTGCATACAAGTTACTTTCAACGACTAAGCCAAGATGTACTTAGACACTTTTCTTATTAAAAGCACATTGCTGAAGAACACTGGCAAACATCATGAACTCATTCCCATGTGCAATTTCAACTTAACTTTGAAGACAAAAATAAAACAATCATTCACACACACACACACACACACACACACACACACACACACACACACACACACACACACACACACACCATAATTTTGATCATATGGTAAATTTTGGCAGAAGACATAACTAAAACTTGCAAAACACAGCCATAATGTATTTTATCATACCAAATTTACCAGACAAATGACATTAACTATTTTACTTTTTAGTTTAAAACAGAATTAGGATTGAAAAATTCTAACTACTTTCTGTTGTATATTTATCTCTCTCTTTTCATCTTCTCTGTCTCAGTACTTTTTCATGCCTACCTGTAATTTCTAACTCCCCTCTTTGCATTTCAGTCACTCTATCCACAACTTCACTGTCTTCCCACTTACTGTGCCCTGCAGCTCAGATTACAAACACACTGCAGCATGTCCCTACCTCAAGGAAAAGGAACCGAGGTTTTACAATCTTTGTCAATGCCCTGTAATTATTTTCGCTATAATTCCAACCTCTTGTATTTAGTAAGGTAACTTACAGTTGGCGTACACAGTAGCTTAAGGACCCTCCCACCCCTATTCGACACTAACACCCAACATACTAACCTGTAGTCTTTTTCTCCCAAGTTGTAGTACGTAGAGAAATAAACTGACACAAAATGTAAACTGGAGAAGAAACAAATAAAATTAAGAAATATGTACATTTAATAATCTCTGCCCCTTATGTGTCCTGGGTGCCAGCTAACATTATAGTTGCATATAGCCAACTAAGACAAGTAAGAGAAGTGAGACCCAGTAATTGCAGCACAGACCTGAACTGAGACTGACTCACTGCTAGTTTTTCTTTTCTTCTCTAGCATTTCTGGTATCTTACTCAGCTGGTGTCTGGCTCAGCCCACTCCATTTGCACTAGGTCTGTTCAGGCTCATTCCACTCCCCTATCCTACCCCCATTCCCACCCACCCCAACTTTCCTTACAGATATACACTTAGCTCTTTGTCTCAGCCACTCCCATTTCTACAACCTAACCAGTCTCACACCTCTATCAATCCCATACCACTCCTCTACAGCTCCTTGCTTTTCTCACCACCCACATTTACATCCCCTCCCATCAGTATCCAATCTGCACAACTGTTAATACCTACAGCCCACATACAACTTCCTCAAAGCCCCTGGATACTCTACCTCCATCAAAGTTAATCTAACCTCCCTATACTTCTTCTCTCAGCAGTACATACTTCTTACCTCACACTTCCAATGATACATATACACATTATGTCTCTATTATATTTCACAGCTAGATTACTGGTGTAATTCTCATTCCAACCTCCTATCACATACAGATTTACCAATGTGCAACTTCTCCTATGTGCACTTATACATCTTACCACAAAGAACCCTCCCTACCTTACCTAATCTCTCCCTCTCTCTTCAATATCTCCTACACTCAACTCTACAACCTCAAATTACTCCCTCTCTCAACAACATCCCCAAAACTGAAATGCAAACACTTTTTTATCTCTTTTTACCCCATTAAACCTTCTCCACTCCCACATACCCTACTTCCGGATAGAGATATCTACCCCAATCCTGGTCCCCCCAACCCAACCTGTCCTACCACAATCCAACCTGCCTCTCCCAACAAACCTTACTTCATCACCCCCTTCAATAAACATTTGTCTTATTTACTCACTTAACATAAAGATACTTTCTTCTAAAACCACAGAGCTTCATTCTTGGATCTAACACTACTCTCCTCATATCTGAGCCCTATCCAAAACATGGTTAAAACCCCACATCTCTGACTATGTAATATTGCCTCCCCACTACAGCATCTACTGTCTAGATAGAACTACCAAAAAAAGGTGGAGGAATTGCTATCATGAACTCCGAGCACCTTAACCTACCCCCCCCCAAGTACAGAACATCCAAACTTTCATCCAGCTGAACTACTTCTGCTTAACTGTCACCTCATTCCCCCCAAAAAAATTGCCATTGCTGTTATATATATTCCACCAGGAAATAACATCCCTATCCTAGAATCTTTCCTGTCCTGGCTCTCATTGCATATTTCTTATGAGACCATACTTCTAGGTGATGTCAATATAGACTGGCAAAAACTATCATCTGCCTCTCTTGCTCTCAATATTAACCTTCATGGCTTCTACCAACTAATTACTACACCCACTTGCTTTAACAAAAATAATATAAACAACTCCACCTTAGACTGGATTCTTACTTCCAATCCCACCCTACACCATAAATCCAGTACCCTACCAGACTCCCTGAGTGACCACCTCCCCAATCGAGTATATAGATACTCTCTTCATAACCCTAAGCCCTATCTCTATAAAGATTGTTGCAACCTTTCCTCCTTCAACACTGAAACCTTCAATAATATGCTTTCCTCTATCACCTAGTCCTATCTGAAGGACCTTCCTCTCAATAATGCAGTTATACATTTCAATCATACTTTCCTTAACATCCTGAGCTTACTAGCCCCTCTTAGAAAAATCATAATCAAAACAATTTATTCCCCCTGGCTCTCCAACGACACTCTTGCTCTTATGAAAAATAGGGACAACATCTGGAAACAATAGTTACATACTAAATCTGCAACACTATACCAAAAATATAAAGAACTTAGAAATCTCTCAAAAAACACATCAACAATGACAACAGAAAATTCTATTATAAAGCACAACTTACCCATAATTCTAACCCTAAAAATTTCTGGCACACCATAAACAAAATTCTGCACCCAGGAGTACCTACCACTCCCATTTCCTTTTCCAACAATACCCCCTAAGAAACTGCTACCCTACTAAATACTCACTTCATTGAATTAATTCAAAAACTAACTCAAACTAGCCAAACACACAACCCCCCTCACATCTCATAACACAAAACCAAAACCAACCCTTTCTATCTTAACCTTGTCTCCACTGCATGCATTAAATCACATCTACTTAAATTAAACCTGACTTCCCCTCTTCCGACAACCTTCCACCCCTCTTTCTTAAACTAACAGCTCACTCTATAGCCTATCCAGTCTCAATTCTAATTAATAGATCTATGCAGGAATCCACAGTCCCAGACATATGGAAATCATTCTATACCATTCCTATATACAAAGGTGGACACAACACCGACCCTTCAAACAACAAAACCATTGCCAATCCTCCCCCCACTCTCAAACATCTTTGCAAAATGTATACATAACCAGCTTCTTAAATAACTAATCAATAATAACAAACTAACCCCTACACAACATGGTTTAAGGCCGAATCATAGTACTTATCTAGCTCTCATATCCTTTACACTGTCATTGAAGACAGGGACAATAACCTGCTTGTGCAGTGCCTGTTTCTAGATCTCTCTAAAGCTTTTGGCACAGTCTCTCACTCCAAGTTCATTGTCAAACTAACTGACCTCAGCCTCCTCCTCTACCATTCTCTGGCTCTCCAGCTATCTATTGAACAGGTTACAATCAGTCAAATGGCAATCCATCTGCTCCCCCTTCTTACCCATTCACACAGATGTCCCTCAAGGCTCAATCCTGGGTCCTCTTCTTTTCAATATCTTCACCAATAATCTATACTCTTCTTGCTCCACTCAGCTACCTCTCCCATCTGCAACTCACTCATATACTATTAAATAAAGTCTTAGCTTGGCCCTCTCTCTCTCTCATCCCTTGTATCCTTGTATCCCCCTGTTTACAAGTTTGATCTCTTCATAGCTCTGACCAGAACCTTCTTGATATCTATACACCTAAAAAAATATTGGCAACCCTCTATAGAAAAACTCAGTGTCCCAAGCTTGGAACAAACTTCCCCCAAATATCTGCATTATAACTAATACCAACTGCTTCAAAATGGAACTCAAAAGATACCTTATGGACTCAAGACTCTGCCCCTGCCTAGATCCTACTTAATTACTCCCACCTCACTCTATAAAGCTTTTTTCCTACACTTTAGGATAGGACTGTTTCACTCTCTCTTCATACTGGAATAAGTAAACTCCCATACTCATCTTTTAACATATATCTCACAGTACATTGTGTCACCTCTCACTGTTTCAAAAATGATTACTTGTTACTGCTCAGCTGTTTTAAGGAAATACTTGCTTCACTCTGCTTTTTCACATAAATACTTTATCAGTGGCTTATATACAACTCGTGTTTATTGCATATGTTAATTTTTTGTATCTTGTATATGTAATGCTTTAATCTGTAAGTTTTTTGTATCCTGTATATGTAATGCTTTAATCTATATGTCTGGAGCTTTTCTCCTCTGGTCTCCACTGAAAATGGGCCACAGGTTCAATTGGACTAACCCGGTTACTAAATGACAAATAAATAAACTATACACAGTTCACCTCACTCCCTATAGCAAACACAGTTCTCTACTCTGTGATTGTATTTTAAGACACCTAAATTTTCACATATAACTCCCCCTAACAGAATATCTACTTTCACCTATAACTCCCCTTAACAAAACATCTATGAAGCCTTTTCTGCTGCCATTCAGCAACTGATAGACTGGGGTCCATCGTATTCTTAATCTGACCCCACTTCAGCCCTTTCTACATACTATATTTGCTTTTTCTTCTATCCAAGGCATACTGTTTCTTTTAAACCAGGCTAGAATACAAAATTATAATGCCCCTGGATGATGCAAGACTTAATAAAAAACACCAGGGAAAATGCACATTAATACATCTGTTCACAACAATTAACAGAAATTAAGAAAAGACTAGAACTCAGACAAATTAAGCCAAAGTGACAAATCTTAGGTTACCTTAACTTGTCATTCTTCTGTCAGGCTAAACATTTCTGTAAAACTATTAAGGATATCAACCCTCCCAAAATATTTTCTAAGCTAAGACACCTTTCATCTCCTTTTTGATTTCCTTAACCAAATAAAACATACCTTAACAAACCCCCCCCCCACACACACACACACCAAACAGCCCTGCATAACATTGATATCCCTTTAACAATGTAAGCAACTTTAAAGCTATCTTCCACAGAACATTCAAAGACTTTACTGTCAACATAAATTACACACAAGCCATATTTTTATATTTTACATTCAAGGATTCTCCACTCTCCTCTAAATATCTCTGTATACCTATTTCCTTTATCTTTAGTCTTCTGTTTATTCACTAACTATGGGCTTAATAGTTTTAACATACTCTCAGTCCACCTTCCAAAAGTTAATGATTATTCTTTTTCCACTAACTTTACACCAATATCTTATATTTACTCTCTTGCCAAAAATCTTACATTCTTTACCAACAAATTATACATTACATTCCAACATACAACATATTTTCTGACAATGAACCTGGTTATGAGTAAAATATACAATTACAGCAATCTATTCTATTACAGACAAAATCTCTTTATAGGTACAACTTTCTTCAACCTAAAAATAGGTTTAACAATATAAAGCACAACTTACTCCTTCAAAAACTGGGTTGTGTGGTTTTATTGACGATATGTGCTTGTGGTTTTAAGAGTGCCTCATTAGCAGGATATTTATAATCACATCTAGCCAAAATAATTAAATCTCTTACACCCTCTCTAAACTGTTCCCAAAAGATCAGTCCTGGCACCACACCTCTTTTCTTTATTAATTAACAACCGTCCCATTGGCCTTCCTCATTTCAACTTATTATTACTTTATGTTGAGAAAACAGTTATGATCTCATTAAAAAGCTACACATTTCAAAAATCACTTCAAACTGACTGCTTTGAATTGGGTGACCCACTTTGGAATTAGCTTACTAAATTAAATTGTAAACTAACATCCAAAAACAAATATCAAGAAATTTGCACTCTTAAAAATTTTCATAAGGCCACCCCTGCACTCAATAAAAACCTTTGCTTGTTTACAGCAAATTTTTACTTTACTCATTCTAACCTATACAGGTAACTTTTGCTTAGTTACAGAGACACTGGTTCCCCCATGCAGGTGGTTTAACAGGATTTCTTGAAGTAAAGTTTTCATCTAGGTCCTATGTGCATGTCCATTTCATAACTTTAGTTAGAAAATAGCTAAACTAGAACTACAAACTTAAATGAGCAGACTAAAGAAATATTAGGGCTGTTATTTTGCTACAGTCCTCTAATAGCAAGACTCTTCCCAGAAAGACAATTTACAGAAAAATATCACAATGTATGCACTTGAAAGATATAAAATCTGAAATAATGAATGAAAAATGTAGGTCCAGTGCAGTTGCACACTTGTGTGTAGAATTTGTACTGTTACGAGCATCAGAGTGATGGCAGTGAAGGGTCCCCATGCCACAGTGGATAGTCTGTATTCCCTTAATGTCTTGACAGTGCATTAAAGGGTTCCCATGCCACAGTGGATAGTCTGTATTCCTTTAATTTCTTCCATTAAACATCAGAGTGATGGCAGTGCAACACAGGGTTCCCATGCCACAGTGGGTAGTCTGTATCCCCGTAATGTCTTCCATTAAACATCAGAGTACTGGCAGTGCATTAAAGAGTTCCAATACCACATGGGATAGTCTGTATCCCCTTAATGCCTTTCATTAAATATCAGAATGATGGCATTGCATTAAAGGGTTCCCATGCCACAGGAGATAGTCTGTATCCCCTTAATGTCTTCCATTAAACATCAGAGTGATGGCAGTGCATTAAAGGGTTCCCATGCCACAGTGGATAGTCTGTATTCCCTTAATTTCTTCCATTAAACATCAGAATGATGTCAGTGCAACACAGGGTTCTCACGCCACAGTGGGTAGCCTGTATCCCCATTAATGTCTTCCATTAAACATTGTACAAGCTCACCATACATGGTCGATCATATCCTGCCTTTCTGACTGTGTCCCATCAGTGGCTGGAGGCAGGAAGGAATGGGCCATAAGCCTACTATCCAGGATTCTTTTACTCTTGTGTCATAAATGGAACTGGTCAGTTTGGTACAGGTAGTGCAGCCATTGGCCAGGGTTCTATAAAAATGTTAAAAAGGTGGAGATGGAAGAAAAGATGGATAAAAAAAGAAAAAAATACTGACCATTCCTACATTCAAGTCATGAGAAAAATGTGCCAACAGAGATGTTGCTTGCAGTTAATGCCTGTGTGCAAGGCATTCACTAAAACATTCACAGGCACACAAACACACACTCACATAGAAAGCTGCTCAGATCTCCTAATAATGCCTATTCCTAACACCTCCCATGTCCACATTGCTTTCGTGGTTGTCAGCAGAAGACATGCCACTGATAGATCATTTCCCAAAAAGTCAGCACTGTCAATAGTGCTTGAAGAGGTCAGGGTGTTCGGGAAGGAGGTACCCAGGTCTGAGCTTCAACCTGCTTGCCATATCAGATGGCAATTAGTAAAATGTTCAGACTCCTTTGCCAAGGCACTGGTATGGGCTAAGCTGCATGTTATGTAACTGAACGGATCTTCTTCTGGAGGAACTCCCATTGTTGATGTCACTGTGTTGGTGGTGAGGAGAGTTTGTTTCCAGTAGCAAGTTTGCCTGACTGTTTGCACCAGAAGGAATGACAGAACTGATTGCTTGCTACCACCAGAAAAAAAAAACATTTCTTTATTATTTCAGCGTATTTTGTTGATGCTTTTACTTAGTAAAGTATTGCTGAAGTGCTCATCAGCATAAGGCACTGCCCAACCTCATGTAAAATCATAACAACTACTGGTATATGGACTTCTGGTCCTGTACTTTACAGGTTTAAGACTAGCCTGCACACAGCTGTTACTTTATCTATTAATTGTGTATAGCCCTAGGGAGAGACCATTGGCCTAGGTACTTAATGTACAGAATACTGCCACTACACAAAGGATAATGCCGCACACAGGGTCTTACTCTTATGGACAGCAATCTTCATGAATCACAAAGGGCTTCAGTATGCCATTCTATTGTGCACACATACTTTACCTAGTATCAAGAGATCCCCCATGCTACCTGAAATAATTTTGAAAAAGGCAAAGCTGCTGTTCACAGTCATGTTCCTCCTTTTTTTAGCTAACCTCAGTTTAAGTAATTCTAGGCTTGCCACATGGGATGCTTTTCTCTTCTCTAACAACACTGATCTAATTAATTAATGTGCATGGATTAACATCTTCCACTGGTACATTGTTTTGCATTAATGCACTGCAGCTTCAGCACTGATAACTTTGTTCTTCAATACACTGCACATGCCTGGCAGTGACACACAGTTATGTGATACGAGTGTATCAGCCACTCTCTGTTTCATGAATGTGGTGGTCCTGCTATATAAACACAGCAAAGTACTTACATTTTAAGTATAGGAGTTGGTGTAAGATACTGATGCATCATGGCATTTGTCAGTCATGAAGCCAAACAATATAGCAGCAAAAAGGGATAAGCTAGGAAGTGAAAGTAAATGAGGACTCTGTGAACATCAATAAGGAATTTAAGGACTTCTAGACAGCTGTGGTAATGCTAATTAGCAAGTGAATTTCTTCAAGTCAGTTGTAGAACATTTCCTAGGACAACTTTGCACGACGGTTTATTAAACCAGACAAAGCTGTCTTGTCAGTTGGTCATTTGGTTTAGAAATACAGATCCACAGGTAAAGGCAATAAATATAATTGGAGCCTATATGCATGTTCTGGGACAGAACTATAGCTACATCAGTTGCTACCTGGACAGTCTCTAGTGTGGTAGCCCCTCAACCCCAGGTTGAGGACCAGAAGAAAAAAAAATGTTCTCCAAGGTTCATAGCTGTAGCAAGAAGCTTATACTCTCTACTTGTTACATTTCTGCATACTGTAAACAAGGGCTGCATTGATAAAAAGGCTGCAGTCAGCCACAGTACCTTCACTAAATGTTGATGCAGTACTTGTGTCCCATCAGCAACTGTGCTGACGTGCCAGTCTTACCATCTAAAAACTTTCACCCAGAGCAGCAACTCACCTTCATGCCACCTCAGCCATGTTAATGCAATGAGGGAAACAGAGAGATCATCATGGCTTTCTGTAGGCATATAATGATATATAAATGAAAACTACTGGATAAGAAGTATTAAACAGCACACTGCCCACATTAGTGGACAGGCAATTTTCCTGGGTGCAGAAACGTTTTTTTCATTAACCTCCCTTAAATTAAACAACTTACCAACTGTTTCAAGAAACTTGTTCTTTTTCTACAAAGTTCCAATTACATGGAAACCAACAGAACCAAAAGCAGGCAAGCAAACAGCATAGGAATAATCCAATTAATTCATACATTCATTCATGAGCTTTTGTTTTCTGAATTTTCATTCATATTTTTCTTTTACCACTAGTTGTTTCACATTTGTGCTCTAGATCAGTCAAGAGTATTTTAAGGGTTGTAAACTCAAAGAGATACAAGTCCTAACAGCAAACTCAAAGAGATGCAAGTCCTAACCTGACTCTGCAAACATAAATGTGAAAAACAACCATAAACAGATAAAGCAACTATGTTATGATACCCAAGGTTCACTTTGCTCTTCATGGTCGATTAGAATATCTTCAGCTGTTTCAACTTTGTGTTTCAGTCATGCATTTTATAGGCAAACATGGCATAATTGATTTTCAAGTCTCCCTTCCACAATTCTGATACATTCCAGTGGAACAAGGAATTGTGTTATCTGTGTAAAACATCTATAACTCCATAATTAGGTTTATCATCACCCTCCAAATGAGCATCACTGGCTCGCCCAGTAATACAGCCAAATGACTCCCTACCAAACTCTGAACAAACCTATTACTGGGAGCCTAGCTCCTTGAATTAATACACATTTGTAGCTCTGCCCCACTCTCTCTAAATCCCCATGTAAAAACATTCGCGTACAACCATCATTACTCTCAATGAGCTCCCTTCCTCACCACCCCAAAAGCAAATCCCAAGTCAACGAGAAACACATTCTCCTTAATCACCCACAATCTCTTATAGTCCCCTAGCCTTAAGAGAATCTACTGACATCCCCATTTTCAGAAAAGACATACAAGCCCACCTACAACAGCTACCTAAATAAACAGACCTATTTTCATGATGGGGACATCACTTCATTTTCTTCAATTCTCCACTGTTTCATTCTTATGCTCACATCTTTATCTTATATTGATATATTACCTGCCAAGCACTTGCTCAAAATCTTTTCGATAAACAATTTTTAATGTTACTTCTTTTGCTTGTTAACTGCTTTATACTTACTACCCTTTTGCATGTATCATCACTTTTAGTGCAGCACTCTTGTGTATTCTCTTGTGATTGCTATTCACCCAAGCTGGACCTAGAAATGGTCATTGGTCAATCAGTGCACTATCCCATAAAGTAAATAACTAAGTAAACTTGTGTATTTACATACATAAATCACATAATTAAAAATAGTGCACCACAGAAAAAATAGTTGTATAAGATCCATAGCCACTCTAAGAACAAAGTAGAGCTAAAATTGAAAGATATCCAGGCTGTCTCTTTGGAAAACACATAGGCATTCAGGGGTCCCAAATTCTGCACAGATTAAACATATTTCTATGAGGGGCAGGTAAATCAATAGCTCCCTAAGAGCACTTCACTGAACAGAACACTGCATGTCCATTTTAATACAGCAAGGAATTCTCTGTTACTCACACATGCTGCCTGAGCTTGCTCAAGCTTACAGCTATATTACTTACACATGCTGCCTGAGGTTGCTCAAGCTTACAGCTATGTTACTCACACATGCTGCCTGAGCTTGCTCAAGCTTACAGCTAATTCCTCATTAAGCAGGGAAGGAGTTGGGCAGTGTGATTGGGCTTAAATATCTCTATCTGTTGTCATCATTTGTACCTCTATGTTGCCGTCACAGAATACCAAAGCACAGTTGCAACACATTAAGAAGTATTTTTAGCAGTAAATGCTAAAATGATATACACAGTAAATTAAAGTACTAGGTTTCGAATGGTACAGTGTGTTATGTGGAATGTTTAACACAATGTCTGTTTACACAAACATTTATCAACACATAAAGTGATGACTGCCATTTACAGGATTCTTTCCTGGTGATGTGACATAGGAGAGATCACATACATGGGAAGCTTCAGCAGAGACGGACCCGGGAAAGAACATATTTATTCATAAAGGTGTGTGCCAATTAAATTATGATAATAAATTATATGTCACTGAAGCTAGATATAATCCAAACCACTGTGCTACACCAACACTGTTCAGTTAAACAATGCTGACCAACCTTTATAGGAGATAAATTACTCACTTGGAAGTGCTGGGTAACCCAAGATCCTGCAAAGCAACACTGACAGGGGAAGAGATTATTACTATTAAGAGATAAAACACCTCTTCATAATAAACAAATAGGAAAGGCTTAATGTTTGTATAGTTGACTAGTGAACATTTCTATGCCTGTATACTACAAGAGTACTACAAACTGTGAGTGTTATTTCTTTAAGATAAAGAAATAGTACGCCTGAATTGAAAGATCTATTTATATGATTATTTTTCTCACAAAACTCACAAAGGTCACAAAGAGTTTGACAGCCAAATAAAAATACAGCCAGCAAATGTGAGGCACATAGCTCACCCAGTCTGGCAGCTGAAGCTACCACCAAGAACACGGGATGTCTGTTGAAGAATCAGTTAGGTAAGTAAGACTTTCCTTAGCAGCTCTGAAGTCTAAGTCCAGCTCTTAACTGTTACTAATGAAACACTGTACATGTGCAAATATTTAAGAATTAACATTACATCAATTACCTGCAACTGAGTTTGAGAAAACACAAAATAATCATAAATCCACAGCTGAGATTACTATTTTAATCTTGATTTCTAACTATGTCTTAGATGTTTTAAATTATCCAACCAAGATCAAAACCCATTACTGCAACCCTCTACAAATGTGATAATGATATTTCTACAGTAGCAGCTGCACTTTCACCAATAACCAGCTTATACTCTGAACACATAATGAACCAATCAACTGGAAAATCCCTGAGACCATTTTATGAAGGTCTCCTACATGAATTAAGCAGTAGCCCTTGAAGTATAATTTATTTATTTATTTACTTACATATTTTTACTGGGATACTGCACTGATCAGTACTGACCAATTTCAGGTTCAGCCCGCATGAAATGTAAAACATTTCACAAACAAAAAGTACAGAGATATAAGCAGAAACAGCATAATTCAGGTGTATTAAATAGAAAAAAGTATTAGTCAGGAAGCAGGATTATGGACAGTAGTTATCTGGAGAACCAGAAATTTAGCATATGCTTATATAGCTATTGACTATTTTTTCTACTTTATTATAATTTCACAAAGGCCTCCATTGACCTCTACAGTCCAGAACTGTCCAAGTCAAAAAAGAGAAGAAGAAAACAAATTTGTAGATGGTTTAAGTTTCTGTTTAGCACAGTGATCAGGGCAGGTTGCATAAGCTTATAAGTGATCAAAGTGCATATTAACTGCCTAAACTGTAGGATTTTATTCTTATGGGCACCAGAATTCATAAGAATCAATAAAACTATTGCAAGCTATACCCTTTACTCTATAGAAAATAGTACTCTGTAATTCTACAAAGAATCCAGCCTCAGTTGCCATTCTTATATCAGGTTATACTGCACTGCCTCAAGAGAGTGTAGAATGTGCTATGCACTTCAAAGTACATCTGACACTACACTTGGATAAAACAATATACACATTTTTTGACTGTCGTTATATCATCATTACTACTATAACTGCTCCTACTAATTTCCACAGATAATAATGCTCAGCATGTATAAACTTTTAAACTATTTCTTTCATTCTGTATCCATTGCATCCTTCAACCATCTCTGACAAGTGTCTGTACTTCAGTGATGGTGTTGTTTTATATTATAGCTTTCAAAATTCAGGGTTAAGGGCTGACAGAAGTATAAATGGAAATGTGGCTCCAATATGCACTGTTGTCATTAGTACCTTGAGTCAGTGAGTACTGTGATATTTATACAGAGCAGCAACTAAGACAATGTGCACCCTGGGCAGCTCTCTCCTCTAGGATTAAGGAGAAAAAAAGTTTGATATTCAACTCTATTTACATATTTTGCCAGCATGAGCTGTTTAAGCTCTGTCAGTCAGCAATGTCAGAATTTTAGTTCCACACTTCTGCTCTTAGCTCCCCACCAACAGCATGCATCCAAGGGAGACATCCTGTTTCCCTACCATAGCTACAATTTTGTGCTTATTCTAAAATAAACCTTGCTCGGGATTCATGAAGCTCGGCGCAAGGCCGGCGTTAGACTTGCGCAGACCGTGTGGCGTGTAGATGGCGCAGTAGCGCCAAATGCATATTAATGAAGGCATGCTGCCGCCACAGCCACGTGCATAGGAAACGAGCGCAAGTGCTTAGGGCATGTCGAAGTGCGGCATGGAGGTGTGAAAATGTCGGCTGTTGATGTGCAACCTAAAATGCTTGAATAAAACAAATTGTCTGCAATAGTAATCACACCTGTCAGTGTCCGTGGATACTGAAATGTATGCAAAGCATGCAAGACAGTTCTTGTGAACACAAAATTAAGAAGCAAACACAAATGCATGGTAGGGAATGTTGAGTCTCCATCCCTCGAACAAATGACATTTAAAACTGTGTGCCCATATTCTAACGCAGTGTAGATAGTTATACCAAGTGGAAGTGAAATGCATCATGTTAGTGCGCTGCCAATAGCTATGTCTAGCCCAATGGTCAGGGCTACCACCTGTCCCACATTGTGATAGGGATAGTACACAGCTGGGCAGTTGTGTCCATAGCAAAACCATTATAAATGTAAATATCTAGTGACCGTATGACATAATGATATCCCACATCTCATGTAATAGTCACATACAATAGGTATGTCCATATGTAACATACCACATGTGACAAGAAATAGAATAAGCAAGAAAACAAAACAGAAGGAGCATATAAACTGCTACAACAATAAACTAACATGTAGGCAGAAAACAAAAGTATTATCCGTAGTACTGACCATGGGTATGTGTTGTCCTGTAAAATCTGATTTATGGCCGGAATATATCCCATCCTGGATATATGAAAAGGTGGCAACCCTACCAATGGTCAGAGCGTTCTTCCAAAATCCGACCATATGCGGTCCAAGCCGTTCTTGTCAGGATGTGTCATAGCTGAACAGGTATTACCTGGGTGTACCAATCATGTCATGAAAGTTAAGTATGTGTGTATACCTATGTGCATGATAAACAGCATGTGGAAGGTGAAAAATGCCAGGGTAGTCCACACAACCATACAGGTACCTGACATATGTAGTGTATGCACTGTGTTCCCTTGACTGTGTCATGGGCCATCAACCAAAAAAGGGATGGATGGAGTGTCAGGAATATGTGTGTGTGTGTGTGTGTGGGTAATTGTATAATCCACAAAGGTGAGACTGTGTTGGATGCACAATAGGTGAACTGGAGGTGTATGAGGAAGCAGCGGGTGAATCAGAAAGAAACACAAAGAACAAGTGCACACATCTGCAATACAACCTGACAGGCCATACTGTAGAACACAATCACACAAACATATGAATATTAAAATGTGCGATAGACGTGTACAGAAACGTCACCGGCACATACCCACAGAATGGTCTGGATGGAACTGGCCCATCCAAATGCAACACACCTGAATGCATAATTGAATACCCATCATCCCCTCCACAGCACACAACCTGCCCCCATACCTAAACATCCACCAAATCCAGCCATACTCGGCCTACTAGCTTGGCATAGACATATCTACACACAGTGACCACTACTCATATGTAGTAGGCAGTGTCACCCTAGGCAGTGTCAGGATTGCAAACTATGTATCCCTTGCATGTAAAACCCTAACACATTTCCGTAAATCCAAAAGAATGGACGGTATTGGTCTTGTTCAATTTTAGGATATCCCTCATGGGATAAGTAACCTGTGTAAACATCAGACTTGGTATCACGACACAATGTCCAGTCCTGTAGACATCTGGGCACAAGTTGAATGTGCAGTAGTGGTGCACGAGACTGTTCAGCCCTAGACGGCCATGCAGAACCTAGTACCCAGGATCAAACACCTGCTCGTGACGCACATCTCCCCACATGAATAATTGAGAGAATATATTGTACACATTTGAATAGTGGCACTTGGAAATAGGGTGATTAAGGTGCTGATGTAAACAGGGTACCTCCTGACCCACTGTGTGAGGGACAGTCACTGTTTGGGTAGGTGTGTCCTGACCAAGAATGATACAATGGCAAATGTCTTGTGATTGTAGGAAATAACTATGTACCATACTTCATGTAACAGTTGCCTAAAGCAGTCATGTCTGGATATAAAATACGTAATTCATACAAGAAACAGAATAAGCAACTAAAGTGCTAAAGGAATAGGCTCTCAGCTTGGAAAATATTGAATGTTCTAAACCCTGCACTGACCGTGGGTATGTGTTGGCCTAAACAATCTGGTGTCTCCAGAATATATCCCATCCTGTACATATAAAAATGTGGCAACCCTACCAATGGTCAGAGCATTCGCACAATAACTGGCCAGCCTCTTAATCACTAACAAAGCCAGTGACCTTTAGAGGAAAGGTGTTGAATGAGAATGACTAATGACAATAATTAAGAGTAATAGACACTTTTAACTGCAGAAAATAAGTAGTAATACATATGTCTCCGAATCTGTCAACATGTTCCAAGTTAATAGTACTAATATTGTAGAAGTGTCCGTGAATGTCCCTGATTTGTCACTGCCTTGTCCCTGTCACTGTTCAAATTAGTCCCTGAATATCACATTGGTCCGTACACATATGTACACCAACCGTCAGATTTATTGACAGGACTACTGCATACCTGTAGTGAATTCATAAGAGATGTCCAGAACAATATTCATCATATATATGAATGAATGAAATAGTCAAATGTGAAGGGAAACACCCCCCCACCCTGTATTATGTAGTGGAACCACCCCCACCCTATATTATGTAGTGCCGACCAAATAATGTGGTCAGAGGTGCTCAAACCCCTGTGACTGTAAATACAGGTAGATTGTTAAAATCAGGACCGACTCTGTCCATGTGCTACGTCTGACATTTGAACAGGTACAGGGCAGTTCCATCACCAGTCAGACAAGCCTAAACCCAGACCAGCACATGAGCACCCTGACAATGAAACACACGTATGTGCCAGGACTATAAGTGTTGGAGTTCTGAATATCCTTGGAGTGAGTAACCATGCAGCACGGGTCCAGAACAGTAGGGAATAGGGAATGTCGCATGTGTAGTACTGCGGTTTTCCCAGCAGGAGAATGGATGCCTGCTGTGTAAGTGAAGCAGTGAGGCATATGTTAGGGTAGCTATGAACCATGGGTATACATATAAATGAGGCAGAACACCAATAGTGGAGTGGTTAGAGCATCTGCCTAATGTAAAGGCATTCCCGGTTCAAGTACGACTATAGCACATATAATTTTTTGTGTAATGAATGCCTCTGTGCTGTAAAGCCAACATTTAAACATGTAAAGGTGAATGCATGTTTCGCATGGGGCCGTTAACCGGATTACATCAATAAAAGTGGTACTGTCATAAGGAATAAGGCACATGTAAGCACAAAGAAGTGGCAGTAAACATATGTAACTCATAATAATGAGATGCAAGTGCGCCTGCAAGTGCGCCTGCAAGTGCGACTGCGCGGGTGTAAGCAGCTCCCAGCATAGCAAATGTATGTTGTTTTGTACAGATGTAACTTATATATGTATATATATATATATATATATATATATATATATATATATATATATATATATAGATATACAGATATGTGTGCATAGATAAATATCCACAGACATAAAAGAAATATGCAATTTTATATCTATATATATATATATATATATATATATATATATATATATATATATATATATTTTGAACACCGAAAGATGAGAGCATACATAAGGGTTGTGAAGGGAATCTAGAGCAACTAAGGTATTATAAAGTGCTTGCAGCATATGTCAGATAAAGCTGCACAAGTGTGAGAAGAGCACTGCTATTCACACCCGACACAGGGTTATACCAGTGGCCATAGTATCGCTGAAGTGCTACGTCAACATTAAACACAGACTGAATGTAGTTCATGTTGTGACCACCTACACTTGTAACCCGCAAAATGTTTGTAATCCATAACACCAGGAATGGCACGTATGTGCAAATATAAATGGAGGGAGACATGTGAATACACGAGGTGGTACAAAATGTGTGTAGGGCCCCAACACTCTGGAGAGGGCAATGTGTAAAGGTGTGTCATGGCTGTGATATCAGGTGGATAATGGCTGTTACGCGTGGAAACTCAACATGGGTGGGCTGGAGAAACTATGACTATGCGATTATGGACACAGGAGTGCCAGGGTTGGTTGTGCCTGTTGCAATGGAGCGGCCCTTTAGGTTAGCTAGTACATAGGTGCGATTCCCAGCTAGAGCATCTTCTGCATGGAGACATGCATGAATGGGCGTACCTTAGTTGAAGTTTGTGTGTCAGGGCTGGCATCTCGGCATGTAAAACCTATCTGCCAACCAATAGCAGACCGGAGTTCTGCTGTGGCGACCCCTAACTGGCTGAAAGACACAACTACATGAAGACATCAATATATTGACGTACATTCTCTGTAACACATGCACTCCATTTATTAACATAAATAATATGAATGTGCACAGAAACAAATACAGTAGCAGGAATAATAGGCTGTGCAGAAGAGAAATAGGTCAAATGACACTATCACATCACACTTATCAGCGGTACTCCAGACATGAAAAAAGTGCGACATCTGTCCGCTGTATAATGTGCTGTATGCTGATTACAAGTTAACCGGAGTGAATTGTCGGTGTCATAATGACTAACGCAATAGTATGCTGTTGAAGCAGAGATAAAACCCAATACGCACGTGTAAGTGGGTATGTCCAGGAAATGTATTGGTTAACGGACACACAGATGTGTGTGTGTATGTATATATATATATATATATATATATATATATATATATATATATATATATATATATATATACACACACACACACACACACAACTATATATGTATATATATATATATATATATATATATATATATATATATACACACATACAACAGTTATGATATATACACATATACACACAAAACAAATATATATGTCATTGTAGATATACACATTTACATAACTAGGTTACTTTACAGCAATTACGGGTAACGTATGTATGGACTGGGCATATGTTATTGGGAAGTCCAATAAACAAATGTTTACCTCCCACACCACCCAGCTAGGCTGGTCAGACATACAGACAGGCAATAAAGATAAATACACTGCTGCTGTCCAAAACACCAGCAGGAAAGTACCAGTGGGAGAGATCTGCAAGGTCTACACTTTAAACATGGATAACGGGGTCCCTTGCGGGACACCAAAAATTCACTCTACGTGTGAACCCCTGGTTATCGATGTGAGCAGGATGTAGGAGTACATGGAACAGTAGGTTTTGCAAGTGTAATAACACATGGGTTGACAAAACATATGACATGTACGGGGAGAGTGGGCAATGTGTAGGGGTGTGCTCATACACCAGCTGTGCTCAAAGTAAGTATTTGTCATGAGTGCTGTAGAGGGGTGCCAGGTAGGTGAATCATGGGTATGCAATAATGGGCTTAAGTGTGCAGGTGCTGGTTGGCAGAGATGTAGTAGGCCCACCCAGTGGAAGTAATTAATATTCCTATGTGGGCACAGCAGATGCCTACACCTCCCAAACCTGAAGAGCACATCTACTGGATAGTCTGTAAACCATTGGGGGAGAACATAGGGACTATATCAGTGCCATGTACCCGATTAGCATGGACGTCCATATTTATGAATCAGAATGTAACAAAGTCCAACTAAACACTTCCAGAACTAGTGATATTAGGTGGACAGGTGGCGGAATACAGGTAATGACTGATGACAACATGTATGAGTCATAAACAGCATGTACCTCGACAAACGTGAATGAATACATATGCCCTGTGACTTTCAATGTGTCTGGTTAATAGAACCAATCATCTAAATGTGTCCCTCAAGGTGTTATGCAGTGTCCCTGATACAGTGTTCATTCTCCCCCATTGGTATGTGAGTTCTGCTAGTAACCGAAAGTGCATATTCCGCTGACCACCTTATGTTGACGATAGCATAATAGATTTGGATTACCACCTGTTCACCTTTGTGAGGAACACACCACTCTGGGCAGTTGTGTCCTGCAAACTGAATGTTATGGCACATGGCCTGTGATTTTGGGAAAGGAGGTCATATATCGTGTGTAGTGGTGTCATAACATGATTTTGTTGTATCAGAAACAGCTACATGTTATAGGAAACAGTATTAGCAACTATAATGCTACAAGAATAACCTTAATGTATGCAAACTGGTGAAGTAGTCAGTTTACTACTGGCTGTGGGTATGTGTTGCCTTGCCAAATGTGATAGCTCTCCATATAGGTCCTATAGGGCTGCCACCATTCCAAATGGCCAAAGTGGGACCTGCTCTGTAGAAATATCAGACATACCAGGGCAGAACATACCTACAGCCATGCATAGTACAGAAATATACATATTAGCACAAATCAAAGCTTAGTCTAGCAGCAGTCAATTTGCTTATGCTACTTCACATAACATATCGACATGTCATGTATACAATAACAGTTACATGGAACTATTACAGACACGTAGAATATAAGAATGTCCTCTAATCAGGACAGTTGCAATGGCTAGAGTATTGTCGCATGACACATATGCCTAATGAGGGACTGTCCCATGCAAAGTGGAAAAGGTGTTACTCCTAGAGTCTCCTGTCGTCCAATCTAAAAGGTGGAAAACCTACATTAGGTATGCGGTAGCATGACCCGGCAGAGAGCTGCGTTACCCAAATATCATTCACATGTCAGCATTGCAGAGTATCGGTTCCCATGTATCAGCCAGATGGGAGCAGATTGCATGAGGAACACGCATATAATATGATTATGTCACTGGACAGGCCGCCGAGTCCGTACAGTTGAACGCCTGCCATCACCTAATGGTTAGACATACCTGATACTGTAATCATGTAGTCTGATGTAGTAGGCAACACAAGGGATCACGCCCACCCAGCGTGAGTGACAAATGTAAGCACAAATGTCAGTAAGCAAGCGGGTGTAAGCGTGTTTGTCTACCAGCATGCCAGTAGTGCACTGTTAAAGAAATGTGGAGTCTAAACGAGTATAAGGAGCTGTAACCAGAGGTCAGCAGTGCTTAACACCGTGCAAACCCACGTACAACTGCTCCCACCTGCTGGAATGTGCCTTACCCACTCCGTATCCAAAGGTGTTGTTCTGGCCGCAAACAAAGAACCGTCCTATGCACATGTTCGTAACAATACCCTGCACACACAGCTCATGTGAATTACCAATACACCATGGCATATGTACAGACAATAGACAGTACCACACACATACCATACAGCACAGTCATCCAACAGTATAGCAATGTACTGGCAGATATGTCCGGACCACTGGTGCTTGTAGACCTGGCCGTGCTGTGTTTCAGTGTGTGAGCATGCCCAGTATGACTGTTACGCATGTTGTCGACTGACATTACCGTCATACCTTCATGTATTTGAGCATGCCAAGTATGGTCAACTGGATCGCATGTGTCACATGTCCACATAGTCAGCACTGTGGTGTCGACCCCTGCGTTGTACACCGACAGGTGGCATGCTGTGTCTGCAGGGTAGCTAATGGTCATGTGGCATGGACAGTTGTTACATTTCTGCACAGCGTGGGGGGACATCCAACTGTATCCACAGTCCTACACAGCACCGGGGGTGGTGCACATGATTCTCAAATGTGTACGTTGGAAGGGGGGCACAGCTGACAGTTGTACACATTTGCCACTACTGTACTGGTATGCCAGGTACTCCATTTCAGTGTGTGGACCTACCTAAATTGCTGGTTGGAGGCATACCAGTGTACGTCAGATCCTAGCTTGAATTACCAGCATAGTGGTGTGGGATGTCCTAGCCTTCACAACCTACATCCAACTGCCTGGCCTGCTGTAGTCTGTGTGTGTCTGAGGGGATTGGGGTGATTCATTGGGCATATCCAGAGGCCACTGTATAGCATTTGTCTGTATTGGTCTACACCTGTCCAGCTGTATGAGACTTGTGTGGGCTGTATGGACACACATGATGTTCATCCCATAACCTGCAGTGGGTTAGGACACCCTGTGTACTACTGGCTACTATTGTGACCCCGGTATGTGCTACAGATGTCATGGTGCCACTATGGACGTGTACTATCTGCTGCCCTAACAGTCGGCCACCAAATTCCCTTGTATACTCACATCCATACCATAGCAATGGGTAAATATACATTCTAATACAACTGCCAATTGTTAGGTCGATTGACTTACCTTGGGGGTGTTCCGGACCTGAAGACGGTGCTGGAGGGTTTCCTGTGTCGGATGCACACAGTGCATTTCCTATATATGGCTGAGCACAGGTAGTGTCATGTTTGGCATCCATTGTACTGTCTGTGCGAGTCAGAGATGGTGAAATCCCTGGGTACCTACTGTGTCAGTGCATATGCCATGTGTTGCTCTTTGCCAAGGGCAGGTCATACTGTGCACAGCCCTTTCACCTACTGGGCCCAGCTCAGGTAGTTCCTCCTCCAAGTCACACTGTGCCTGTACAGGACTTGGCATTGGTGGTGGGCTGTGTGACCCTGCCCCATGCTATCCCTGCTGCAACTGTTACCACAGGATCAGATTGTGTAGCATAGCACATACCATAACAATTTGCATGTAGCTGGTGAATACTGCAGGGCTCCACCGGATGTGTCCAGACACCAGAACCGTGACCTGAGCATCCCAAACACATACTCAATTATATGTCTTGCCTGTGCATTTGCCTCATTATGGTGTGATTGTTCAGGTGTGTGTGCATTGCTGATAGGTGTCATCAGCCACAACTTCAGTGGTTACCCAGCATCCCCCAGTAGGAGACTCTAAGAGATGTCCATATTGGCAAAGGTGTGGTACAGCTGTGTCAGATGCCATATATAAGAATTGTCATAGCTTCCAGGGCAGACAGCACACAGATTAAGTTTAATGCCCTGGCCATTGCATATGGCCTAGCTGTTGGAGGGTATGCCCCTGCAGTTAATGTAGGCCCTACCCCGCTCACCGGGTGGTGCTTTGATCCATATGTGCATGCAGGCTATAGCACCCAGTACCCCAGGGTAGTCAGCCATGTGGTGGAAGAGATGCATATTGCTGGTCTACAAATCACATGTGTTGAGGACATGTACGTGCTCACTAGCATGTGTTGACATGGCGTCTGTGAACTGGTGCAATACTCTGGATGCAGATGCCTGTGAGATCCCCATGATATCCCAAGTTGTGCTTTGGGAGGTACCTGTGGCTAGTATACCTAGGCCAACACATGCCATGGTATCCACTGTGGTGGGGTTCCCTCGGCCTGTTCGATGTGTCAGATGTGGTCGGCACAGCTCAACAAGCTGCTGTAGGAGGTCTCTGTCCACCCCATAGCGCTCCACTATCTCCAGCTCATGTAGCCCCTGGTAAGTTACACTAGGTCTGTAAAGTCTTATGTCACCTCACTAAGGGTTGTTCGGCAGCATATACATCCGCACCACCCTCAGCCTCCTGCACATGTTGGTCTATGTTGCCTGCTGCAGCCCTTCTCATTTGGTTGGATTGTGTTGTGAAATGTCCCCGCATATATACACCGGTGGTGTAGAGTGTGGAAGAAACCTGTGTGTATGGTGCTTGCACACATTACCATAGTGTTCTGGGGTGGGCTGACCATGTAATCTGCTGATTGTGCTGATCATCACCTGTTTCTGCAGCCTGTTCACCTTGATTACTCCATTACTGCTGTTGTCCCTCCCAATTTCACCAGGCAGGTATAGACACAACCATAGCTTAGGCGTGCTAAGGCAGGAGCAATCCCAAGGCACAGGTCTCCAATGTACGTACAGTATGCCTGACCCCCCCCCCATGCTTTCATCTATATTTGAGCCCTGCACCCAGCTATCTGCACACATACACTCCTGGGATCTGCATCACACCCTGGGGATAAACGGGATTCACTATTGTCAACCACATCTGCATAGTACAGTCTTCTTATTCATAGTTATATGACCCATACCGACTCTCCAAATTAATAACCACTGCTTACTGTCACTCAGATCTGTACAAAACTGGTTAAAGGTGCCTTACTATCATCGTATTCAATGTCCCTTGGTCTTCCCAGCAACAAAATAACCAGTGTCTACACGACTAGAACCCAGGACCCTGCACACCACAGATGATGTGCTTTACCACTGTGCCACGGCAGATATACATACATCCGAGGTGATCACGTACAGATTATCCAGCACAAAAATTCAATAGTGCTAATGTCCACATACATATATGTATATATCTCTGTCTATCTATATCTACATATATTGTATATATGTTTTATATATGTATATATATATATATATATATATATATATATATATATACATACATACATACACATATACACACACATACTTAGATATTGCATTTATATCACAACAGCGGACCACATGACACCAAAGCATTAGACAAGAATGAAAAAAAAACACATGTGCCACCTGCATTATGTAGTGGTGTTATTATCAAGGCAAGTGTGTTTCATTGTGCCACACAGATCAGACTGTATTAAGGGTAAGAGTAGGGCTGCTGACATTTACTCACCAGACCTATTGACGAATGTGTGTGTTGACAACCCAGTGTCTTGGTGATTATGAGATCTGTGGACACTATATAGGAAAGCAAGAAAACACACTCAACACATTCTGAACCTAGCCACCCACAGATACCAACACATAGGGTATGACTGCCAAACACACACACCTGTCATGCCTTGGAATCAAGCAGCTACCTGTCTATTCTATCACACTACAGCATTACACAGTAACAGAACGGGCTACTGAGATTACTGGATCACAGCTCTCTCAGAGGCATACTTCTACGTGGGTGACATCATCAGCAAAGACAAAGACACCAATAGGGATTGTATGGACAGTGAGCTGTCTAAAAGCATTACTCTGTCCCCAGGCAGCTGGAAACACACAGACGCACACACAGCAGAGCTGGGATTAGAACATAGACATGACTACCTTATCACACTACAGCCTTACGCAGTTACAGAACATGGTACCGAGATTACTGGATCACAGCACTCCCAGAGGCATACTTCTAGGTGGGTGACATCATCAGCAAAGACAAAGATTCCAACAGGGATTGTACAGAGAGTGAGCTGTCTAAAAACATTACTCTGTCCCAAGGCAGCTGGAAACAAACACACACACACGGCAGGGCTGGGATTAGAACACAGACCTGACTACCTCATCACACTACAGTATTACGCAGTTACAGAACGAGCTGCTGAGATTACTGGATCACAGCACTCCTAGAGGCATATTTCTAGGTGGGTGACATCATCAGCAAAGGCAAAGACGCCGATAGGGATTGTATGGAGTGTGATCAGTCTAAAAGCATATTAGTGTCCCAAGGCAGATGGAGACGAACACACGGCAGTGGTGTGAGCAGGACAACTGGTTATCTATGGAGCACTATTACAACACTACATAGATACGAGACATGCCACAGACAGTACACCTTTCAGGACAGTCAATATGACCTTCTAGGAATGCAGACATCGACATGGATGCTGGCAGTTACGGTGTACATACCTGTGAACCAGTGTGTTAAATGTAGGAATCCATCCTGAAGTGGGGTATGGCCATCTGTTGCTTGGATGACCACTATCACTATACAGGATAACAACGGTCATGCCCATACACAGAGGCACACAACCGACACAAGGTGTCACTGGGCATGCTCATACACTTAGTAGCACACGGCAGTCTGGAATGCACTATGTGTCCATCTATACAACGCATACTGGGCATGCTCACACACTTAGTAGCGAAGTGCTGTCTTGAATGCACACAGATTCTAAACAGGGAAGGGCACAGTGTGTCGATAGTCATCATTGTTAGCATGAACGCTGTACGACATATGTCTGACACCAGTCTTCTACACAATGTCTGCTGCTGTCCATCGCCTTAGCTGTACTAATCACCTTAGCTGTACCAATCTAAACCTGGCATACTAATACCACCCATGGTGTTGTCCTGGCAGGAGTGGGTACTTTGCACATGTACTACTGTACATAGATGAAGAACCTGAGACCAGGTAAACACCCTGACACATGCAGGACAACTGCATTGTATGTGTATGCTAAATAGTGCTAGATGTGTAGCGTTCATAATCATAGCTGCCAATCTAGATCCAACAATGGGGAATACTGACATCTGTGCAGTGAGGAACACCTGGCATAAGGCTCAGTTGTGCACAATAGTACTACCACTGTATAACTCAGATACAGACATGTGGGCCATAAGACCATTACGGACCGCTCCAGGTGTTAGTTTCCCCACGTATATTAAGGCCACTCACATGTACTGACCAGTACACTCTCAAAAGCCATCACAGATGTGTCAGGTGCAGATCACAGTGGTAAATGCCGCACTGTAGTATGTAGCCCTCACACATCACTGTGTCCTTGGACCAGCAACACACATCCATACATTAGTACAACACCATGTTACTCATGACCAGGGACTGTACTTAGCTCTACAGCAACTGTGCAGACTACCCATGTACTGACAGGGTTCCATCATGTGTTATGCAATGCACTAATACCACTATTCATAACCAGGTCAGCTGTACACATAACAGGGGCCCTGGGTCTTATACAGCTGTAACAGATAACTGTTGCTGTACACCAGGCAACACACCCATGTTTGGATGTGACATACATGTAACCGCCGTGGATATGTACATGCCCCATACACACACAACACATATGTACATAGCATAGCTAATGCTGTCCTTCGTGCAGACACGTGGCTACAGCAATTACACTCATGCACATGGAAGGTAGGTCAATGGCTGTTGAATGCTAACAGTACATAAGATAGCAATGTTGACTGAGTTAACATTCCAGCTGTACTGGTTACCCATGACAACTATTATATCATACAACAGTCCATGTGTCATGTATGTATCACATGTTCACCAATTGCAATGCATACAAACATGGCTACATGGCAGGAATGTAGGACATATACACATGCACATGTAGTGGTGTGCATTCAGCTACCATGCATGAGCAGTAGCTGATGTTTGCAGTTCATCTGTGTCCTACTACAACGTGCAGTTGCAATGCAGTCCCATCATTGACACCTGTATATGGTGAAATACTGACTGTACAGTAAGATGTACATGAGGTATGGATGGATGTGTGTACATAAAGTGGTGGGCCACCTTTGCAGATGGATATTTGCTGTAGACAGCTCACAGGTGTGTCACAAGCCATCCTACCATAACATGTGCAAACAGTAAGCTATGTTTCCGGTAATTGAAGGTGAAGATATACAACCTACACAGTGGTCAGGGTGTCACTGACTGTAAATCAGTTGACACCTGTAACACTTAAGTCCTCCCATGTGCATATAGCAGCACACTTGCCGAAGGTAGCGTCGGTACACATTGTAATGCAGGCAATACTGCTGCATGTCTGTCAAACATATCAGAAGATAGCAGGTGTTTGATTCACAGTACTGCCATGTGTGTTTGCTTGTGTGACTATATATGCCACGTATGGTGGGGAATACATCCCAGTTGTTACACACCCCTGTACACTGTTGTAGAGATCTGTACATACTGCAGTGTAGAAAGCAGGGGTGGTGTGTGTATCACACACATTAGCTATCTGTATGTGCATGACATGTGTGGACTCCAGTGTGTGTATGTGTATGTATGTATGGCTGTCTGGTGCATGGAGTGAGGATGTAAGCTACCACTGAGAACAGATAGGGCCCCTAACCCCTCAAGGTGATGCACTCTACTACCCTGTTGATGCCGTCAGTCGTAGGCATTACTGACTACCTGTACATGTTCATTCTCTGTGTAGTGTAATGTGGGTGCACAGTACTATAACGGTGATTACCACATAGGCAGGGGTCCTCACCTCAACACTATCAAGTGTGTGTTACAGTGTCGTTGGCCCCGTGAGTGTGGGCATGTTACTGTGTGTGTCTGTGTATGTCTGTGTGTGTTCACATCCTGTAATGTGACAGTGTTTTACTGCTACACAGTGAGTCCTCATACTATCAATTGGCCCCTACCCTTGACATCAGCTTGACCACTGTGTAAACCCCTGCACCATGCAGCTGTACCTGTGATGTCACATGGTATGGATGTCATGTCTCTATCCACTCTAGCCTAGTACACAGCTCACATGCTTCTGGATCAGTAGGTGTGTAGAGATCTATGTAATGTCAGCCTTTCTATCAGTGAGGTTGAGGCTACGTATAGCATGCTGGTATTGCCATCCATGCCTGTGAGTTCTCCACATTTACACATGTGAAACTGCAAAATCTGGTACTTAATGGCACATGCAATTAGACCTTAAGGAGGGAAACAGGGCATCATTACCAACATGCTGTTACTGTTGTTACCAAGACACATACTGTGAACATAAAACAATGCATTCAAATCCTGTACTACATGGTATGTCTGCTGCGTGCCAACAGTACACAACAATTGTAATATACACCTATCTCACTATTCTGTTCACCCTGTGCATCAGACCATATGAGCATGTCCCTGCACCGATGGTGTGGATGACAGGGATGTGGCACAAGCATCATCATATGCACAGGGTGATAATGTTTGTCAGGGGCCTAGGCTGCACCAGTCAATGACATCATGTGTGTGGGTTTGGGCCTGTGATCTACTTGGATATGTGTGGTTATTATGCATGTGGGTGTTTGTGCCTTACAGATGTTACTGGTGTGTGCATGTATGTGAGCACACAGTTCTGCCATGTATTCGGCCTACACAGTGGTATTATTGACAGCTCCAGATTGTACAGACCAGGATGTACTGCTCACTGTGTCTGGCCATGGCCACGTGACCTGTGCCTGCCAGGGGTTGCACGGGCACTACCAGACAGAGGTACAGATTGGGTACTGTCCAATGACACATGTCCACTGGAACCATGTCCCTGCAGGGACCATCCAGGGCCATGTCCACATGGCCTGCTATGTCCTGGTGTGGACAGAGCAGCACCAGCTGCACTGCTGCTGCTACCAGCACTATGGGAGCGGGCATGTGAGGTAGCTCGTTTGCGTACACCTGCACCAGGTGGTGTAGCTGACCTATATCCACGTGGCCTACGCCTCACTCCTATAAGATGTTCTAGCACAGACAGCTCACGTTCACGGATTGCCGTGCCACGATCAAGGATTCCAATCATGTCACCCAATCGCCTGTCCAAAACGTCAGCAATCTGCTGTTGAGCATTTGCCAATGCCTGGATGTTTTCATTTAAAGAATGGATAGCAGCCCTCTGAAGCCTCTGCCCTTCTCTATTCTGCCATTCAGCATGTGCCTGTGCCACCATTACAGTCTGAAAAGTGTGTCTGATGATACCAGCTGCTGCGCTCTGTCGTGCTGGTGCATGTTGGCCAGAGGTCCTCCTACGAGCAGCACTGGCCATATGACTGTGTGGCACATCTGCAGTCATTTCACTGACACCATGGTGTGAAGACACACCTTCTGTAGCCACCACACGTTCTTGTTCCAAGCTAACACATGGTAACTGTCTTTCCTCTATGGCCACTGGTGATGGGGTATGTGTTGGCATGAAAACGATGTGAGGGGAAGAGGGGGATATAGGTGGGATGGCAACCAAAGGCACAGATTCAGCCCCTGACAACCCTGCCCTTACCTCAAGCATATGTTCATCACTGCTAGAGTCTGTGGGGACACTAACATCAGATGGACCGCAGGAGGGCAACGCACCTACATCACCTGTTAAGGCAAACAAAGACTCTACATTACAATAGAGACACACAAACAGACACACACACAGACAAACAGACACACAGACACACACAGGCACACACACAGACAACCATGCACACACACAGACACACACAGACAACCATGCATGTGATATGACAGAAGGCATGCAGCATGCATGTGATACAGCAGATGGCATGCAGCTCAGACATTAATAGTGTTAGTTAGATTACATCCCTGGGTTGCACACAACAGCAAGCATGTGTCATAGCAGAAGCAATGCATCTCACACAATTATGGTAGTAAGTATGCATCCCTGTGATACACCATGTGGACCAGCACAGGTTAACAGTACACATGGCTGATGTGAGACATATGTCATTGACATTAACATGTAGTATGACATGTAATCTGCTGATGTGTGCAGTAACATGCATGCATGCATGTTTGACACAATGGTGTCCTGACACATGTACAGTGGTGTAATGGTGTCACATTACAGTGTTGTCTGTATGCCCTACAGATAGAATGCACTTTTAGCAGATGTGTATGACCATTGAGGGTGCTATGAGGCATCTATATTGCTATACAGTGTGATGTACAGACACAGTGCCATTGCATGGAATCATGAGGCTTCTCTATTGCTATAGAGTGTGGAATACACATACATTGCATAGCCATGACTGCATGCATACACAATACATACATACTGTGGATTGTGACCCATGTCGCTGAGGTATATACACACTAAACCATGCTGTGTCATGTGAGACAGGTCACTGGAAGACATACCAATGACACCCCATGCACAACTCCTAACATTTCTTAGCTGCCTGTCAACCGTGTCCACACATGGCAGACTGGTCAATACACCATGTCCCACATGACATTTATGTACCACACACACAAGGTGCACAGCTGACAGTGATGTCCAACAGCAGCAAGGGAAATGTACAATATCTCTGGCCTGATGTGGAGTCTGTGTATGTATGTGGAAGCTGTACAGATGACTTCTTTCATGCTGTGACACAGTCATGATGTGCAACACATCGTATGTGGTCAAATTAAGTGACACCTCCACAAGCTGTGCACAGGCTGTTAGGATGTCCAGTGTTCCACATCTACTATATAACCATTCAACAAAGGCTATAGTTGGACCATGTGTAGACAATGTGCAACAGGGTGTACACACATCACATCTACTGTGTGTTACTACATGTCTCTGGCCATCCTCCATGGCCATGTGTGAACATGTGTTGGCCAGATGTGTGTGATGGCCATTTATGTCACATGTCTGTGCTGTCCCATATGACATACACCCATAGATGTCAGATACTCCAGTGTCCACAGGGTTATACAGACAAAGGGTTGTATGTTTGGTATGTGGGGTATGTTTTATGGGATAGTGTGACAATGTTGCAGCTGGACCACTACATGTCTGGGACATGTCAGATGGCACATCACAATGTCTGCAATCATCACAGGGGCACATTCCACAATGGGGAATCATGTGGGCTGCCCATATCCCAGCTCACTGTGTAGTACTGTTTGCGTACCCCACATGTGTTTTTCTGATGTATAGTACATATTCCTATATTGAACAACACCTCCACCGTTGTATGGACAGCTGTCCACACATCTAGCAATGACAGTTACTGTGGTTTCATGTTGGTGTTTCATTTGGTTTGTATATATTGCACATGGGTAGCCAGTGTGATTGATGAAAGCTGCGACCTGTATATCGTGACTGGACCATACATTATGTGTACATGTGTTAACTAGCCAAATGGTGAACAGATCTGTGCATTCACATGCCTGATACTGATAACTGTCTTACCTGCACCAGACTGCTGTCTCTGTGGCACGCCAGAGGTACCTGTATAGGGGTGACACAGCAGTTTGATCATTATCCATGACTGTATTACAGCTACAGGGTGCACTTTGCATGTTAACACTTTCGCCAGTACAATAGCATATACTATGGAGTATGCACATGTGTGCATACACAGGGTAGCATACTATAGTATGCGGCATGTGTGTAAACATACCTTGCATATGATGTTACATTACACAGTGTACAGTGACACATGCGACTAAATGGGATATAGTATTTATATGTGCAGTAGTGACTTACCAGGCAACTCCAGGCTCTGTGGTTGGGAGACACCCACCTCCACGATGGCAGCTAGAATTTGTGGATGCTGTTCTGATGGGGTCTCCAGGCTGGCCAGTAGCTCCTCGGTAGGTGTGAGTGGGGGCTGGGTTGGTGGCCCACCACCTATTCTACCTTGTTCCCTGGCGATTGCATTGGCATGCTGTTTCGCATGTCGGATCAGGTCCATACAGTGTCTGCACACCTGCTGGTAGGTGCGGTTATGGCCACGCGCATCATTAACCCTCCTGCAAAGTTCCTGCCACAGGTCATCACGCTGCTGGGCATGCTCTGGCACATGGCTGAACAGTACCTCATAGTTATCATGGAGGTATGTTATGAGGGCATCATCCTCCAAGCGGCTATATGCCGGCAGTCGTGATCAAGGCATTATCTGTAAGACATAATGATGGAGACAGGTCACAGCATCTCAGAGATGCACAGAGATACAGATGCACATTCATGTGTATTACATTTAGTACTTATGGACAGTTGTCTTTGCAAATCATCATAACACTGACACGACTGACATGTTTGTTTCACACACATGTAACACCCGATGGGGATTGGATATTATCACCATATACGTGTGTCACCTCATTACATTGCTCATACTCCATGTGAATGCTATCTTGATGTGGGCATGTCTGTTTGCCTGAACTGGTGTTCTTACATATCAGCACATGCCTGGATGTGTGCACATTAATGATGTTGACCTTGATGCTGTGTATATGTCACATATCATCACATACACTGCCTTCACAGACATGGGCAGTGACAATGCAGACATGCGCACAGACACCTTTACATGCAGGTGTTTTGCCATATACATCGACACGGCACTGTACAGCAGTTCAACATCCTGCCAAGTGTTACCTGTGTTCCACATGTGATACACATGGGACAATGACTAGCCGGATGGTATTCACAGGGATAGTTATCAACTATAGCATGTACGGCCAAGATCATGTAGTAGTGTGTATGCCCTGGGCCATGTATGGGCATAGGATGTAAGGTTTTCTAGCTGGATCTGACAGCCATGTTCCCGCCGACAGGTAAATCAGTGCCACATTACTGATCCAGACAGTCACTGATACATCTACCATGCGGTCATCGCACCATGTATGACACAGATGACATGTGCAGCTTTGCTGGACAAAGTTGCATGGTATGGCAGGAGTATGTCACATGGATGGCACAGGAATCTGTCCAGCATGTGGCAACCCTTGCACTAGGAAGTTGGCTGTCCATGACGTATGCCTTTCAGATCAGGATATGTACATGTAGCATGTCCAACATCACAGTGTTGCACATGTCTTTATGTAGGGTAGGCAGCATGCTGCATAGTGGAGATGAGGATTGTGAAGGCTGGTGTAGCCCATCCAAGCATGGCCAATACCCCTTAAAGGTGATATGTGATCCGATATTGGTCACATGATTGCTGAGTATGGCTATCCAATGATATCCATGCTCATGGATGGCACCCTGTCATGACTTGGGTTGCCTCTTATGACAACCTAATAGGCCTGGTGATGCCACTAGCTCAGGGTGGTAAACTGCACAGCACTATCCCTTACACACAGTGTCTATAATGTTGACCACTGCCTAGGTGGTAGTTAATGGGTACAGGGTTATTAACATAGCGGTGACAATGCAATAAGAACTTGTCATATTGTACACATATGTCACGCACCTCACCCACAAAGCCCATGCTGTATGTTGTCCACAACACTGAGTCAGCTATTGCTCCTAGGTCATGGCCATTCACATTCTCACATATGCAGATGCCTCCCATTTGCCTATGTGGTATGGGCTACAATGACAGGGGAGTACAAAACATTAACCCAGTTTTACTGTAGCTGCCACTGGTTTGATATGCATGTCACTCAGACACCTTTTGTAGTCTTGCTTCTGTGAACAGGCCACTGGTAGAACACTCCTGTGACATACAAAGGTACATGTAGTATACTGAGTGTAAGTGGAACACAGTATGGGTGATGATGTCCTCTGTCCTGTCACAGGTATGCTATGCAGTGTGAATTCATTGGTACTGTCATCTACATCTGTACTGCTAACAACATCTACATTGACTACGGTTCATAGGCTTTCAGACCATACTCAGCTGGGTAATAGTGCTGTGCCTCCCATTATGAGTGGCGTCTCCACTTTGTGGGTTGTGATAACTGTTAGTGTGATCCATTCCGTATTCTCACAAACTGCCATGAACCTATGTTTTACATGGCAGTGTATGTGTAGAGCAAACTGTTTTGCCATATGTGTATTATATGACCAGGGATTTGAACAGGTCACATGCAGCCTGAGTGCACCTTGTACCATCATAGTTATGGTTACAGGGGCTCTGTAGTGTTCATGGATATGTGATTGTGTACCTGTTGGGGGAGCAGTGAGTTTAGATTATCCAACACCCTATCTGTATTGCTTATTCATGCTCAGCACTTGTTCAGAACATGTACACACTTCATGAGCTACTAATTACTATATCACTCAATCCTACTCATTTCCTACAGGTGAACACTGTTTGTTCTTACATTTCCAAGATGCTTATAGTACAACAGCTGTTGTACAGACTTACATCACATATCTTGTGAAAAATGGTTGAATATACAGGCATGTCCAAATGTCAATTACCAGTGTTACTGCCTGTCTATATGATGAATGTGGGCAATATAGCAATTGTCTCATGTACACAGTCAATGCTCACCTCCTAACATACGACACTACAGCCTGTGGGAGATGCACATATGTAGCCATGCTGGAGGTAATGCTCTCACCAACCCAGACTTAACCTGACAATCATGTGGGGATGTTAAACATTTGCAGCACACCCCACTCATCACATAGTCTCAGTAGATCTCCACCACCACAGGCCACACATAGTTAGAGTACAACATTTGCGGAGCCTCTCCATACTACTCTATGTAGACAACAGAGGCAGCCCCCATCACCAAACACAACACCAATTACGTATAGCCCACAGACTCATGTGTGCCCCTCAACTACAGCCAATAGGGTGTTATAACATACCCAACACACTAGTCATGGGTGACTTTATAGGCAGTCACACTGATGTCCCACTCAGCAGGCCACACAAGGCGATAGTCACTGTCATCTGGCTGTCAGGTAACAGGATACACAACATTACCTATGCACTCAGCTCACTCCTCAACAGGTACAATATGACTGTCATTCTCCACGTTAGTGTGAATGCCCTGAGATGTAACTTCCTGGACTACATGTAAAGGGACATGCAACAGCTCTCCGATCTTGTAGCTCAGGCAGGTATCGCCCAAGCCCTGAGAAGCATTCTGCATTAGTCCAGACTGATGACACAGTAGAACAACAGAATTATTCACTTCAACAGTTGCCTATGCTTCTGGTGTCATTACAAGGGTATCCAGTATCTGTCTGCTTTGAATGACATGGTCGACAAACCACAATGCTTTGGCACAGATGGCCTGCACCTGTCAGCCCTGGGATTATGGATAACATCTAAGGCTCTTGCTGCTCCTATACTGCCTGTTTTAGACACATTTCGAATAACATATTCACCACCAGAACAGGTACAGGCAAGCAAAACCTGAGGGTAATGTTACTCAATGCTTGACATCTTCATCTCAAATGCACCCATCCGAGGCACTCCTTATAATGGACCACTTTGATGTCTCTGCAGTGACTGTGACCTGCTTCTAGGCTCCAGAGAGCACCCCTGCACTGACAGGCTATTACGCAGACCACACCTTTCAGTCATGCAACCAGGACCGGAACACCCATGGCGGAGGTGTGTCCATATTTCACAGGGATGTACACACCTCCATGCTGGTTGCTTAGCACAATGCATCATAGGGAATCCAAGTGCAACTAGCTGTGGCCAGAACTGCTATACAAATTGCAGCTTGCTACGGATTCCACACCATACCCCACGGTTAACGGCCCTCATTTCTTGGTGTACTGGAAAGTAGGGTTCAAACAGGAACTACTGATCTGACACTGACACTACCCCCACACCTAACTGTGATACCTACTCATGTACCAACACATTAGGCCAACACTTTCATGGATTAATAAACTCCAATCGGCTGGATCAACCTATACACACCACCACAAAGGCCAACAATATCCTAGACCTGGACATTATCAACAAGTGTGACTGTTGTTACACACCTGGGTTTATCCCCTTGTTGGTCAGTTCCAAACGTATGCCAATCATCCTTGTTATCCACATCCCGGCACCACACCCTTCACGGAAAACACAGTACAATATTTCTACAAAGCCAACTTCACGCTTTGTATGACAGAAGTAGTAAACGCCATGACACCCGTGCAGATGGACAATATAGTTACAAACGCAGGAACATTCCCAGCTGCACTTCATTAGCACTTACACAACTGCATGGATCATGCTATCCCAAACAGAGCCATGATGGTACCCACCACATAACGGGCACCACTCTGGGGGTCCACGGCCATGGACATAATGCACGACAGAAGGAGACTGTTGCAAAGTAGGGTACACTCCCATGGGTGGGGTAGCTCCCTGGTCAGCCTCAGTAGGATTCTGGGATCCCTTCTTATATCCTCCAATGCTAGCTATATAAACATTACTGCGACACATTCCAAGGACTACCACTAAGCATTATGGAGGTATGTCACTACTCTCGATGGCAATACCCACATCTGCTCTGACATACAATGGTTAGGCAGAAACATTACAGAACCGACTGATATTGGCAACAACCTGGCAGCTAACTTTACACCCCTCTCATACCCTAAAGGGCCCAAATCTATACAGGATCAATGCAGAGTCCCTGCGGTCACAACTACACAGTTCAAACCTGCTCTCTCTAAAGCCTGGAACACACACTCCATGTGACCATACAACATCCCAGGCTGCAATTTACACAAACCTCAGAACGACATGGCTCCCCACTTGTGCACCAGATTCACTAATAGCCTTGTATCAGGCATTGTGGACCCTGAATGGTACACAGCAACAGTTATCACACTTAAAAAAGGTGGCACCACAATGGACCAGAGGAACTATTCCCCTATACGCCTGACTAGACTGTTCTGCAAGGCTATGGAGAACATCATCATGGAAGTCATTCACAGAGACATTGTTGACCTCCAAACCTTTGATACCACCCAGGTTGGATTTGTTATGGCCACACCATGGCTCCTACACCTGGTGGAGTCCTTTGAGACAGTTACCAAGGTAGTAGATGATGGTAAGGAGGTCCACACAGCCTACCTTGTCCTCTCATTGGCTTTCAACACCGTTCACCATTCTGGTATTGTCAATATACACATCCACCTGCACAGCGACCCATACATCTTGAGATGTTATGCAAAGTGGCTCACGGGCAGGACACATGCAGTGAGGGTAGCATACCGCAGTTCCTACTGTACATCAGTTACAATTGGCATACCCAAGTCCTCGGTCATAGGGACCCTCATGTTCGTTATATGCTTCCCTGAGGTACAGTCTAGCACAGAAAGACTTTCCCTGAATCGGTTTCCAGATGACTGCAAACTAGGGGCCATGATTGATTCATCAGCTAATACACACACCCTCCATAATGGTATCACTGTGACGGATACCTGGTGTCGATAACATGGCCTCAAGCAGCATGCCACAAGGTGCATAGACATCCCCTTTAGATTACAAGAATCACTCAGTGACTATCACATAGGTGGTAGCCCCCTACATACATAAGACATTATAAGGGATCTTAGTACACACATAGATAGCACCCACTCCTTTAATAACCTTATTGCCAAGGGGGCATGGATATCCTTCTACATGGCCACCCTAATCTGTAATGGGTTTGTAGCCGGAACAAAGGTTGCCATTGTACCTCTATACTCCTGACTTATGAAACACATTCAAGGGTACAACACCCCATTTGGGGTTTACCTTACGGAACAGCAACAGCTTTAAATACCACAACATTAACACACCAACAGTATTACCCTCCTCCGAAGGATGACGTATGCAGCACAACTACTGAAACCCCAACTGTAGTCATTTGCATACTGCATACTCAGAGGTGACCTCTGCTGGACATACAAGGCCCATGTCCACAACAATATTGATGGATATGCTCCACATAAGCAACATAAGCAAAAGCCACTGAGAGCAACATGCTCTGGGATATGTACCCAAACGCAACAATGAGTAGCACGTGCTGGAGGGATACATTCCTGAAACAGACACTCACCATGCTTTGGAATATGATTCCTATGTACATTAGGCAGGGACCCTCACTAGCACTCTTCATGAGATACCTCGATTGGTGGATGGCCTGTTATTTCTTTTCACGAGGAACTAAAGGATTTACTACCCCCAGTCCCTACATTTATTAGGAAACGTGATACAAACTTAAAAGAAATCTTTGAAGTTAAGAACACCACGAGAATGAGTTCCCAGTTACCAAGAGTAGGCACCTCAAAATGTGGTAGGTGCAAACAATGCACCCATATCCTTGATGGACCTCATTTATTTATTACTTCAAGGAATTTTTTGTATAATCCTAACTTTTCTACCAATTGTGGCAGCAAAGGAATTGTATATTTGGGTATCTGTATCTCCTGTACCAGTTTTTATATTCGTAAAACAGAAAGACCTCTAAGGAGAAGGATATATGAGCATTTATATGAAATTTCAAAACAAAAGGAATCAAATGCTCATTATAAACGTTCCCTTGTTTGCAACAACTTCAAGTTCAAATTCCTAGTACTAGAACAGGTACCTCTCGATCCCAGGGGTGATGACTGGGAGACAGGTTTAGAGTACAGGGAACTCTATTGGCAATTGAAACTTGAGGCCAATTGGAGTCCAGGTTTGAACGAAAACATAAGCATAAGTAGTGTACTTAAAATTAGAAGGGCACGCTTATAGGCCAGGACAGCGAGTTTTTATTACAGGAACATTAGAAGCATTATATTAAGGCAACTGCTAAACATTTTAGTTAGAACGCAGCAGTTAATAAAAAATATATATAGCACACATATAAATATGTCTCTGACAATTTTACATTTTTAACAATTTTAAATGAGTCTATGACATTTTTGGATACACATATATGTTTTTTAAGTATGACTTTATGGTTTTAGAACAACAGTTCGTAAGCAACTTTTTAAGAAGTTACTTTTGTTTTGAGATTTTGGTTCCGTATAGAGTCATACCAAATTAAAAATTAATATCGGCTTAGTTATTTCCAGTTTTGATCTTTTTGACAAGTGTAAAACTTCAGATAAACACGAAGTTTCCAACCTATGGACATGTATTTTTTATTTCTGTGGTTTGTATTACTATTATTTTTAACCAAACTCAAGCAAGAGTTTTTAAGTTAGGGGTATTTCTTCTTTAAATGTATTGTCATTGAACTGTAATTAAATGGTATTTAACCAATTATGTAAATTAAAACAACCATATAAAGGGTTTGGTTTCAACTAACATTCCATTGCAACTTGAAAAAGCCTGACACACAGTCAGGCGAAAGCGCTTGTTTTAAATAAAGTTCTTTTTCGCTAATATTTTGGATCCTCGAGTTTCCTTATTTTGGAACATTTACTGTCTTGGTTTTGCCTGGGACTCTACTTGGAATTATTGGTCGGAACAAAGGTTGCCATTGTACCTCTATACTCCTGACTTATGAAACACATTCAAGGGTACAACACCCCATTTGGGGTTTACCTTATGGAACAGCAACAACTTTAAATACCACAACATTAACACATCAACAGTATTACCCTCCTCCGAAGGATGACGTATGCAGCACAACTACTGAAACCCCAACTGTAGTCATTTGCATACTGCATACTCAGAGGAGACCTCTGCTGGACATACAAGGCCCATGTCCACAACAATATTGATGGATATGCTCCACATAAGCAGCATAAGCAAAAGCCACTGAGAGCAACATGCTCTGGGATATGTACCCAAACGCAACAATGAGTAGCATGTGCTGGAGGGATACATTCCTGAAACAGACACTCACCATGCTTTGGAATATGATTCCTATGTACATTAGGCAGGGACCCTCACTAGCATTCTTCATGAGATACCTCGATTGGTGGATGGGGAACAGACATGTATGCCAGGGATCACTGCAGTGGCTGTACTGTACACAGGTGCAGGAAACAAATGGCTGAGCTGTTCACAGGCACAGGACACTAACCTAGGGAGGTGATGCTTACAAATGGACTTGGCCAGACAGCATAGTACCTAACTGTGAACCTATGAAGCTATTACATGCCCTTTGTGCATGGATAATTGAGTAGCTCTTCAATTTCATTTAGCTATCATGCTGTCACACTGTCTGGTGACTACAAGACATATGTATCCTGTTATTGTGTATTGTACATTCCAATACACATACCTTATGTTTGCATAATATAACAGTCATGCTATGTAAAATGTTTGGCATATCTACCTACAATACTGTACTTTTCACATTTTTGAAACCATATCCCATAATGCAAAGCATAATTGCACAGTAGGACCACCTTAGGCATGTTATTCTCATTATATGCCCATACATATGCCTACTGTTACAGTATATCTACATATACTATCCCCTGTTATGGCATGTACTTGTTGGACAAACCCTACCACTGACTGCAGCTGGAGTGGAATTGCTATGTTTAAAGCCCTTATGTAGCATCCATTGTGGTGTATGAGGTGTTTACCTTGTGGCCCACAGCAGTACACACAATTTCTACAAGCGTTACTATGCTCAACAAGACATCACTACATAATACCTTTTCCCACTGTATGCATTGCGTACACTTTCATTAATACAGAACAGGCGCTACGTACGCTAACATACTGAGTGTTCTACATACCTTCTTAGTGGTCCGAGTTTACGATGATATCTGTGTTACTCCTTTCCTCTTTAAACGGTTCTATGGTATGAGCATACGGTTATGAATGTATGGCAATCCATCGTTTTATACGTGGATACCTGTAGCATGTGTTATCCTGCTACCAATTGGTGTTCCGGAGTAAATTTTTACATGCACATCAGTTGTGCAGCTACTCCATTGGCCAATTACACGGCAACAGTGGGGTATAATTGAATACTCCATTTGGGCATTGTCCTTTTGCCCTACCTTCAAGGGAAACGGGCTGGATGTATTTTATTGTGATGAATGGCAACTGCTATATGGAGAGACACAGATACTTTGAATTCATGTCCCCCGTGGATTGTGTGTGACGGCTAGAGTAAATAGTTCTACATGTGAGTGTAGCTGTTATCTCAACCGTCTGATACAAGACTATTACAAACAAAATCTGTAACATCGGCGTCTGTTCCATTGTACAAGAGCAACGATTTTACATGGTGCCATTACAAGTGTATCTCTCACAAGGTATGTTAACACTTCTGCAGATGTCATTGAGTGAGTGGATGTTTGCGATGTTATTACAGTCTGTATTGCAATTGTTTTGGGTGTGGGGGAGATGTAGGTGGGTGTACATAGCAGATAAAGGTCTGTGGGGACTGCATTTATACATATTCCATATGTGTGTGGGGGCCCCTTCCCTAATTGAAGACCTGTCATTTAGTAGACTAATACTATGGTTATTGCAGGCTTATTCATTAAGCCATTGTTAATTGATTCCTATATAGCATGCAGGTGATGTTGATCCTTCAATCCCTCTGAAATACATTGATATGTACTGAAATGTTGCTACATGAAAGCTGTCTCATGTATTTCTGTCACAGATATTTGCACTCACTGCAGTTGTGTTGGTGACTCAAACTCTTTGGCTTGGGTTGCCACCTTTTCAAATGGCCATAGTGGGACATTTTCAGGGCACACATCAGGGTTTAGAGGCCGACACATAACCACTGTCAGTACAAAGGATAGAACTTACTTTTGCCCTAAATAAAACCTTATTCTTGTAGCACTTTAGTTGCTTATTATGTTTCTTGTACAATTTACGTATTTTAGAGACAGAAATAACTATTTAATGCAACTATTACATAATATATGGGACATCGTTATGTCCTACAATCTCAGTACATTTGCCCTTTTTAATATTTGTTGTCAGGACACAACTGCCCAAAGTGGGACTGTCCCTCTCAAAGTGGGACAGGTGGTAACCGTATGCCTAAGGCCGGCTATGACCAGAACTACTGTAATAATTAACCTCCGAGTTATCACGAACAGACACATGATGCAAACACACACACACACTCATTACAGTCCCACGAAAACACACACCACACTCTCAACATGCACTTACACACACTACAGCAATCGGAACCACACTTACATACAGTACCTACCTGGACCGCAGCACTAGCACGAATAACTAAATGTCCCTTAACATTGTGATAATATTACTTGCAGTTATAGTGTTCCAGTACTGTGGTCTTTCAGTCTTTAAGCCTCGTGATTACTCGTGTTGGTATGTAAAGCATTCGGCAGTTGGCAGTATCCTATTTATTTGTACCTCCATGGTTGTGTACAAGTTGTTAACCTGTCTATATATTCGCAGATATATGTATATCCGTATATATCGACATACATCTCTCTATCACCCTTCTATCCTATTTCATATATATATATATATATTTATATATATATATATATATATATATATATATATATATATATATATATATAGACTGGGAGAGGGAGAGAGAGTGTACACACTTTTCGTTGGGTACATGGCAGTGTATACTGTTTGCTGAACTCTGCCCTTTTGTGTTTTAACATGTCACAATACACACCTACCGTTGTACATCTCCGGTAGCTTAGTAGTAGGTGATTGTGTACATGGTTGCGTGTTCTACTCCTGCCAGTGGTCGTTTTACCTCTAAGAGCAGACACTGTTAGTACAAGGGTGAATAATGCTGGTTTCACCTGTTCTGGACATCTTTGACCATAGTCTGCGTGGAATTTGGCAAAGCTTAGACCTGTTTTGCGCATATCCATGTAGTCATGTTTAAACAACACTTACCATCACTTGCCGCCATATAAACCTGCTAACATGTGCTTAAACGTGCTGTAATGACCTGCATCCAACATCCATTATTCGTGCCATGAGGATTACGTAACGGACCTTGCAGGACATGGAACCGGGTACATACACGACACAGTCAGTGGCTTTACCACTTGGTCATCTGTGATTTGTACAGGTGTTAATGGTGTTTTGTATGTGGACTGTACTATGGCTGTTCCTCCATACTGCAGTCAAATGTGTAACTCAGTTAGTTTACATATGGATGATACCAATTACTGGTATGTCCAAGTGATGTTTAATGGATGTGCTCCAGCATTGGGAATCTATGTCAGAGTGAGCCACACACTGTAATGAGCTACACCTTGACAGAACCATAACTAGAGAATGCTGGGGTGGCAGATACCTGTCATGGGTACTCCCCATGCTTTGGCACTACATCCCTAATTACATTATATGGAGGCCCTCATTAACACACCGGGGAATCCATGAAGAGTAGGTGGGGAACTGTGGTTACACACGTGGATCCCGCAATTGGCTCTGCTCCACAGAGGGACTGCTGGTTAATCGATGGGGTGGCGATAGCAGACACATTTTGCCTAGGCTGCTGAATGGCCTCTGACAATCGGGCATGTACCTACCGATGTACCTAGGAACCTATACATACAGTATCAACATATGCTGTTAGCTTCGTTTACTGTTCAGGTATTGACTTTCCTTGTTCCAATAGCTGTAGTGTGTACAATAGTTGAGGGCTGCCTATGTAGGATTCACACAGTAGGCCACCTATACATTACAATTTGCAGGTGGTCGTGTGTGTGTTCCATCCATTTTACTGTGTGTGCAGGTGGAGAAGTGTGTCAGTCCAAAGGGGCCTACACTATCAGTGTATGTGCTATACGTTCCCTCTTTGCCAAGGCATGGGCATATTGGGCACGCCTCCATCTGCCTACTGGGGCTGGCACAGGTTTTTTGTTGTCTGAATCCCTCTGTGCCTGTGATGGCCTTGGCAACTGCTGTGGGCTGTGAGGGCCTTCACCATTATGCCCCTGCTGCAGCTGTTTCCGCAGGATCATATTATGTAGCATGGCACATACTATGAAGATATGGGCACATACATGCCTGGAGAGTACTGCAAGGCTCCACCAGATATGTCCAAGCAACGGGACCATGATTTCAGCATCCCAAACACACACTCTATGATGATTCTGGTTTGTGCGTGTGCCTCATTATGGCATTCTTGCATGGGTGTGTGTGCATTTCTGATGGGAGTCATCATCCATGGCTCCAGTGCATAGCCAGCATCCCCCACAAGGTGGCCATATGGGATGTCCTCCCTGACAAATACCTGATACAGCTGTGAGGCATGCCAGATGTGGGAGTCATGGTAGCTTCCAGAGCTGCCAGCACACACATCCGTGATAATGCCCTGGGCATTGCACATGACCTGGCAGTTGATGGAGTGGTATCCCTTGTGGTTTATGTAGCACCTACCATGCTCTCCGGGTGGTGACTTGATATGTATGTGCGTGCAGTCTATTGCACCCAGTACCTCCGGGTAGTGTGCCACATGGTGGAAGAGATGCATATTGCTGGCCAACTAGTCCTGCGTTCGGGGGAAGTATATATGCTCACTGGCATGTGGTAACATGGCATCCAGGAACTGGTGGAGTACCATAGATGCTGATGCCTGTGAGATCCCCATGATATCTCCAGTTGGCCTTTGAAAGGTACCTGTGGCTAGTATTCTCAAGCTTACACATACCTTTGTGTCCACTGGGATGGGTTCCCCTCTGTTGTTTCTGGATCTCAGGCGTGGCTGGCACAGCTCAACTATTTGCTGTATGATGTCCCTGTCCACCCTGCAATGCTCTACTATCTCCAGATCATGTAGCCCCTGGTAGGTTATCCTTGGTCTGAACACTCTTCTCCTCCTCCGGGGCCTGAGGTGGTTGTCAGCATCAGCCTCCACAATACCTTCAGTCTCCAACACATGCTGATGAATCACAGCTATGGCAGCTCCCAACAAGTACATTGTAAAAGTCCCCCGTCTGTTTACACCGATGGTGCAGTGTTTGGGAATACACAAGTGTGTGTGAGGTGCCTTCACATCTTATACTATTGTGCTTTGAACACTGATGATGTCATAGGGTGTGTATGTACATTCGGAGTTTCAGGGTATTTTGTGTTTTACCACAGGTACTGCTATTGTGCTGCCTTTGGTGTTGAATTACATTTAGCTGCAATCGATTACCTCTTGCTCTTGCCTCAACTTTTCTTAACGATTCCCCTCCCATTGTCTGGCATGCATCCAGCAGCCTGCTTTCTTGTTTTGTACTTTCCCGAACCAAGATTGTCTTGCGAAATGTGTTCTATTGCCGATTTACTGCAGGTTTGCTTTGCTAGGCGGTTACAGTTCTCTTTTCTTTGCAATTTGACACCTCCCCTATCCTGTTCTTCAGGTTGCTGCTAGCAGCCTTGTTAACTGCTGTCAATGGCCCACTGTGAGTTAATAGGTGTTAATTGCTCAGTTGTACTCCAATTACCCTACTGCAGCATTTCCTTATTGTCTTCCCCTAAACTTCCTTTTTGGGCTGTGGTGTGTGGCACGTGTGTCTGCTTACCGGGTTTCGGGCACGTTTTCATCCACGTACACATGCACTTTTGGGCACCATGTGTGCTCTCAGCTAAGCAAAGCTATACCTACATCCACACCCCTGTCCTGCGGCTTTGCTTAGCAAGGGGCAGCCCAGATTTGCATTACTCCAATGTGCTTACAGCTGCAGTGGCACACCCCACTGCTGATGTCATGTATTCCTCCAGACCACTCCTCGGTGTTGCAGCGATGTGCTGTATGGTACATCCTTAGGCCAGCGGGACATTTGCGATTCACTATTACTTACCTCATTTGCATGGCATTGACTACTAATTCATAGTTACTGCGCCAAACACTGTCACAGGCCCTTAGCAACCCTTACAGCTTGGTTGTGGTGTAGCATGCATACCATTGACTATTATGGTGAAATCATGATTTGTGTTACATTGCTATTTTATGACATTTGTATATATTTTCCTTGTTTTCCCGTTTGCACACATGCGCTACGGTTGTACTTTGCGTTACTGTGGCCATGACATTAAATGTTATTTTTTATGTGTTGTGCATCTTTTCTTATGCCATTGGCTTTATATTTAGCCACTGGCATATGTTAACTTTGTAATACATGAGTCTGGTCCGCTTCCAAGGCTCCAATGTTCTTTTTGTCAAAAGGTAAACCATTTTTTTTGGTTTACATTTCTGTAGGCTTACGCTACGCCTACGCCACTTCATGAATCGCTATGTACCTTCATTTGCATGCTGCAGTACTGCGCATGGGGTGATTTGCATACCTATGCCAGGAGCTGCGCAGATCTGGCGTTCGCTGGTAATGGACATGGAATTAGATCGTACCTGAATCGCTCGGTGGCCATATTTGGCGTTATACCGCCTATGCTATGCCTGCACCTGGCACAAGCTTCATGAATCCCGGGGCTTATCTTTGCATGTTGTTTCTCTGCCTTATCTTTGCATGCTGTTTGTAACTGGCTTATTGTTTACTTCCTTTTGGAGAACATATAATTCTACTGATGAGCACTGCAATCTTCAAACATAACCTGAGGCAATGGTCTTGTACTACAAACTTGACTAGTACAAACAACTGATGAAATAAAGGAACATATAAATTAAATGTTTGCTGTTGCATTTGCTGCAGTAAACTTGGTGGCTTCCTGACAAAATCTGTGTGGTTACAGTTGCAGTTGCCACTTCTGAAAGCAAAATAGTTACTAGTGGTGTACCACAGAACTCAGTGTTGGACCTGTCAAGGGAGAAGTGAAAAGTAGAGAAAAATGTTAGTGTTAGTATTTCATTTTAAATATGCTTTAATTTCAAGCTGGATTCCTAATTGTTTCAGTCTGTTTCCTGCTAAAACGAAAGTGCTAAAATGGCAGTTAGAAAGTTCTGTTCTTTTTTTGCATAAAATTCTTTTCTGGAATTTGGAAATTGTGCCTAATATAGAAAAGCTCAGATCTTAGTTAGCAAGACTAATGCTGTAGCATTTATTTTTATTGGTTAGTGGCTGTATTTTAATTGTTACAATACTGCTGCTTTTAATCAAAAATTTTATAAAAATATCCATGATTTTTATAGTTCGGGGAGACAGGACCTTGACTTCCTAGTCTCCCACATCTATGTTGATCTCTGCAATAAAGGAGATTATTATTCTCACTGAACTGTGTTGTATGAAAATTATTTTGTTTCTTAACCTTGCTGCTGTGATTTCTTGGATTTTTCAAGCTGTTTGCGTGCTGCTGCACCAGGAAATGCCACTGGGCCCACTGTGACATGTCTTCTGTCAGGCAGATTTCTGTTGTGCCAATACATGATTTTATTTCTCTCACCTTCAGCAGAATTTTGTGGTATCTACATGTAAGCTTTACTCACAATCTCAACATTAGATATAATTGTATATGTCAGACTAATTGTATGAGTCTGGGAAATTGTATGTAAGAAATAACTAATCAGTTAAAACTAAGAGCGCACATGTTTTTCATTGTATGAGTCTGAGTTCTTATCAAGAAAATAACAAGGAGAGAGAGTATCTTTGTCATAAGGATGGCGCATCCCCTCCTATATAGGAGTTTGAATTCTAATCAAAACAAAAAAAAAAGGAACAGAGAGGATTCCTTACTAGAATGGGCATGGATTTATAAAAATAATCATGTATGTATCCCTTTTGTATGGTTTTGGGATTTTACCATGGGCGACAATGCAAGGGTTTTAAAACAACTGGAGTAAGGAACTCCAGACAGACATATGTTTAATAAGTATGGAAGATAACGGTTGTTGTTGGGGGTAAAATAGTCTGAACTCACTAAAAATGATATTACTTTACAATTTTTGGAAAAATTTTCTTTTGATGCTAAAAATCTAAATATTAAACTAAAACAGAAGGGAAATTAAGTACCAGATCTCTTTGTTCAGCTTTTAATAAATGTCAAGAAGCAAAAATATGGAAAAGGAATATGGACTTAAAAGTTTAAAATATAAATCAGCTAGAGTGAAGCCGCAGTTTCAGGCAGCTAACAGAATAGTAAATTCACTACAGAAATCGACAGGTGAAAAATCTCATTCCTGGGGTACATATCCTATAAGGCAGTGAGAAAAATTAGCAGTTATACAGACAGACTCTTCAGACAATAACTGACCTTTGATCCCTCCTGCCACCCCCCCCCCCCGATCAACCTGCTTCTAAGAAAGCTGACAGTTCTTACTCTCTGAGAGGGCAGGTGGAGGTGAACCTTACCAAAACAAGTACCACTTCCTCAGATAAGGCAAAAGTTACTTCCAGTACTTCTGCTCATCCCCGCAGGTCGGTCTGTAATACTAGACTTAGACAGCAGTGACAACCACTATCCATCCCAACAATGTCAGATCAAATGTTAATGAGAATACCTAATAAAAGAAAACAGTTGCATCATTTTTTTTTTATCATAAACACAAATATGGAACTCATACAAAAGATATACGAAAATTAAAATGATTTCCTAATAAGAGCTCTCCACTGAAAATTAACATCCAAAGATCAAGCAAATAGTTGCAAAGTTTCCGATAACTATACATGGGGAAGAATATCAATGGACACCCTTTACCAAACAAAACACTGACAAAGAAACAGACTCTGATTTTTTCACTGATAATGATCTATTCTACAGAATACACAATTGCATCCATTGAGAGAGGTACCAGTTCCTGCAGCTTCCAAGGACAGTGAAGCTGAACATATTATACGAGTAGTACACCATTAGATTATAGTGGATTTTCAAACCATTACAGCATCTTTCTCTCCAATTAAAACACATTCAGCTAAATATGACAAAATACTAGAAGGACATGCACAGCTACAAAATCCAACTATCAAAGACCTGAGAGCAGTATGAAAAGTCCCACCACCCCCTGATATTTTCAGACAAATATGGGAAAATCTAATATAGGTGATAATATCCTAAACCATACAAATGATGGATTTCTTAACTCTAGAAATAACTTATTAAAAGCTGTTACTACAGCATGTCTCCAACACTTAACTGGGCAAGAATTAAGGCCATAGTACAGAAAGAAAATGAATGCATTAATGCATATATGCAATGCACGACAGATGCATTTGAAGTCTCTTTCCAGATACATGGAACTTACAGAAGGTGTGGCAGCCAGTGTTTTTTTTGGTTGCTTTTTTTTTTTTATCTCCAACTGAAAAACAAATTAAAAATGTTTGGTTAACCTGGCTAAGTTTAGGCATTCATGAAATTGTTAACCAAGTACAATACCTGGCAGACAATATACTCACGGAAGAAAACAAAAGAAGGAAAAGTTAGTACATGTTCAACTCCAACAGTTCGATACTGATTTATGTAGAAGGGGAAGTAGGAATCATGGAGGAAGAGGAAGATATAGGTTCCTTTAACTGCAAGCCCTGGGACAATGACAGCAAATGTATTATCCCTCTATGTCACCACAAATGTCACAAGAGAAATTGTGGTCATCTAATTGTTTTAATTGTAGTCAGCCAAAATGAATGCCCACTTTTTCTACAACAGACACGTTTGACAAATGTCTAACTGCCACAGCAAGCAGAGAGACAAGCTCCCACATGGAGCACTGCTTGGCAGCCACCAGTGTGGTAGCAAAGTCATGGAACAGCTGTGAACAGGAGCCACATCTTTATTCCTTGGCACCAGCTAATTGGGACAGTCCTTTTGTCAAAGTTACCATGTAAAATTCTTCTCTTCCTTTTCTCATTGAAAAATTCTCTCAGAGATTGCTCAGAGGTGACATGTGCCTGACATACAAGGCCATGTCCAACCCGGAATTAATGGACATGCTCCACCTCAAAAAATCCAAATCCACCAAAACCACTAGAGCAAGCGACTTAAACCTTAGCACGGATATAAATAGGATGTGCTGGAGGGATAGATTTATCACTCAGAGACTCCTTATGCTGTGGAATAAAATCCCAGTCCATGTGAGGCAGAGCACCTCGCTGGCTCTGTTCAAGAGAAATCTTGACCTGTGGATGGGAGATCGTAGGTTTACCCCGGGAATCATCTCTGTGTCACTGCTGGACAGAGGCACAACAAACTAATGGGCACAGTATTTTTTCATATAAGGGGTGGCGTAAGCCACAAAAATTTGGGCTAGGCTTATAAATGCCTTAGGGCAGATAGCCTAGTATAAACCTATGAACCTATGAACCTATAGGAGCTACTAGATGACATCACCAACTGTCCAGCAAAACAATTCATGGAGTGGGAGTGCTTGGAGTCCCTTGATACTATTCAGAAACAAGACCTGCCCCTGTACAAACTGGTCAGTGAAAAGACCAACATGCTGCTCTTTTACATCTTTTAGGTAGAAATTTTATGTAAACTGAAATGGGCTGTTTATTGTATACCAGACATTGTTTTTCTTGATATCACAAAAAGACTTTTAGGATTGCATTCAACTAATATCCCTACAAATGAGGATGCCCTTTTCACTGTTTTGAGAACAAAACAGACTTCAGACACTACTAACATGGAAGACTACCCAGGAAAAAGTGTTAGGGCTCATAAAAGGTGCAGAATCTGTGCAAATAATTTTGAAACCTTGTGAGCGTCTGCCTATGGTAGGCCGCTATTCTTTGTCAGCTGAAGCAGAGAAAGGGATTGAACTTGTCATTTCTGCCTTACTAGAACACGATATATCAGTCCCGACTTGAACTCCTTGTAACAGTCCTATTTTAATAGTTAAGAAACAAGGAAAAAAAATACTTATATACAGGATTTGCAAACAGTTGACCTAGCAGAATTAATAACTTTTCCTGTAGTTCCCAACCCTGTCACAATATCCAGTATCCATTCAGATGTGACAACCTTCTCAGTGTTAGATATTTCTCCTCCCTTATTTTTTATTCTTATACACTTGGATAGCTAGTATCTGTTTGTATATAAAGGTCAGCAGTAATCCTGGACTAGATTATCATAAGGATATGTTGAATCACATATTCTTTGCCTAGGGTAATGAAGAAACAGCTAGATAAGAAGTATATGCTGTACCTGTGTATATAAAAATAGTGACCAACTCTTCTGTTATCCAGATGTACCTAGGTTAAGGGGATAGTGTTGCTAAGAAGCAAATGCCTTTATAACATAGGGACTGATGTCTGTATGATATTGCAAACCAGCTTGCTAATTAGTTAGCTACCTGGGAGAAAAATCCATTATAACTGATGGCTTGATATACATGTGTGATATTGCATGCTATCGTTACTGACTGAGAACTTTCCTTACACTAATTTATTCCATATTCCTCTGTCTACAGCCCTGTTTTGTTCATTTAAAAAGAAATTGCAACCCTGATTTTTCCCAATACCACTGTTGTCCCATCTGATAGCAAATTATCGGAAATTCAATCAGGAATAAAAAAAAGTTTTGATAGTTTCACTGTTTAGAATAAATGTTAAGTTTTCCTTTAAACTTTTAGCAAGCAATCACTTTTGTGTTCAATTTTTATTGTAGAGAATGCCTCCTGCGTCAGCAGCAAGGAACAATGACCCCCTCCCCTTTTACAAAGCTCAGTTCTTGTTAGGCTATACAATCCTTAGGCTTGTTAGGCTACACTACTGAATAATCTTCTTCAATATAACCAGCCAACAAATTCACAACATGGATTTCGGACAAACCATAGTTTGTCCTTGTATCCTTTACTGACCACATCAACCAACAAAGAAATCTTGGTAATTTAGTATCTGTTGTCTTTCTAGACCTATCAACGGTATTTGACGTGGTATCCCACTCCAAATTACTATCAACTCTCTCTGAGCTCATCCTGGATAACTCCTCTCTACTGTGATTTAAAAATTATCTGTCCCTCTGGCAATAAGCTGTTAAATGGCATAACTATCTCTCCCTTCTCCTCCCAGTGGGGCAAGGTGTTCTGCTAGGATCCATTCTTGGTCCCTTACTATTTTCCATCTTTACCAATAACCTCCAAAATAATCGCCAAGATAAACTTCAGAACCAAAACACAACAGTGAGGGAGCGAACAGGTAAAACCAAACAGCTTTATTGGAAAATACGTTGACTGCTTTCTTCCCTTCAGTAGCAAGGGACTTCTTCAGAACAAATGCAAAAACACAACCCCAGCTTTATATAATAAATCAGTGACACTAATTGGTATAATAAATCAATTAGACTTAAAAAGACATACCATATTTAAAAAATCTGTATGTTATAAATAAAAGCCCTATACTATAATTTCATATTAAATAACAAATAATTTAAAATATATCTTAAATCACATAAATTACGTATACATATATATATATATATATATATATATATATATATATATATATATATACATATATATATATATATATATATATATATATATATATATATATATATATATATATAATATTATATATATATATATATATATATATATATGTGATGTTAAAACCAGATGATGACAACTATAGGGCAATGACTTACCTAGGTACGTTGTGTCATCAAGCCTCAACTCCATCTCAACTCACATATATCTAAATGTATGTCTAAACACCTACCTTGTGGGTCTTTTATCAGGTGGTGAATCACAAAAAATCGGAAGACATGGTTCCTGCATCCATAAATATGTCTAGCAAGTGCATTTGTTTGCTTACCATGTAAATTATATATAATAGCAATATAATAACAAAGAAGGCAATTGCAAGGAGGTCTCATAAGAAGTACATAGCAAAACTGTGAGCAGAATTTATGGTACAAGGATAATTGTAATGTTATGTTAAAATGTAACAGTAAAGAACATGATTTTACAGATATAGTGTGGCAAACAAGTATGCTTAGGATTAGTCTAGCGGCAGCAAAAATTAATACCACAAACAAGAGCTTTCAACATTCAGTATAAGCCTTAAAAATCATTTTGTAAACACTGATAACGGAGGAAAATTCAGTGTTGCAGATAACCCAAGGTGGATGCGCATCTTCTTTCGTCATCATATACTTCAGAAGTTCTAACCTTTGTTTTAATGAAAAGTATACAAAAACACAGATTTAAATTAACATTAAGCAAACATCGCAATGCCCCACATTTTGAAGTTCACCCCTAATTTTGCCTTATATTTTGCCTCGTCCATTGTAAAATTTTTGATTTTCTGGTAAATCACTGAGGATTACAATCAGTCAGTAATGCCAGACATTAGAATTTCATACATCTTGTCATTCAGAAAATGCAAGTTAATACAAAATCTGATATTATATTAACTTTTAAATGGAATTAGAATTATATTTAAAAATGCTCTCTAATTTTAGGCTTTCATCCTTTTATAACGTTTGGCTTTGTTCTTGATTCATAAGCAAAGAAGTTGAGAGCTATGACTTAAATGCAATTATCCTTACACTAACACATATAAATAGTGCTTGACTTAACAAATGTACCCTTTTTATGGGACATTTCTGTTACTGAGCTTCTTCAGTGCAAACAGTGATGGGCTTGTGTAAAAGATGACCATATTCTTTAGGAATTTATTACCTTGGCTCTCACACTTTAATGACCATCACTTTCAAGACTTTTGGCTCTTAAAGAGACTGCAGAAGAAGACTGTAGCCACACATTCTTTCCTTGGCATTATGGCCATACAGCTTATGGAGTTTCTGGGGATTTGTAGCTCTGTTGTCTATAGAGCCAGTTAAAAATGAAACAGCAGCAGAAACCTTAAAGTCAGTCCAGTGGCTGACAGAGTGAGTGAATAAAAGAGAACTTCTCGTATCTAATTTTAACCTTTTACAAGAAAGCATATTTAATGCAAATATACTAAGCAGAAGAAGGAAAAATCTTGGCATGGCATGCTTAAAACACAGCAAAGAATACAAAATACAAGGACTCATTAAAATAAAGTTATTCAGACCCTGTCAGAGATTCTAAAAATAAGCAGTCATTTTGAGTAATTTTGCATAAACTGGTCAAGAAAGCCTGTAAAAAAAGATAAATATTCAGACTTGTTTTATGTGGACATAAAGATACAAATTTATGTGGTACAGAATAGGCCAGCTGTGAGTTTTGTGGAGAGGCCTAAACTCTCCTCCCCTAGGCTGCTAATGGACTCAACATAGACAACTTGTTTGGGAGAGGAGGCATGCATGCTTCAAACTCCACCACCACCACTTGTTTCTCTGGCTCAGCATAGACGCTCTTGCCTAAATCAGTATGAATTAACATGGCCTCTGTGGACAGGAGGCAAATCCAGCTACTGCTTGGACTAATCAGTGCTGTAGGCCTAGAAACCTGGGTGATGAGTGGCTTGCCTCTCAAGATCATCCTCCTTAATCCAGTTCCAACAAACACCCATCCTGCTAGCATAACATGGTCACCTGGGGCAATGCCAAGCTTTCTTCCCAGGCGGAAGAAATTTAAATGTAAATAGAAATAAAAATAAAAACAAAGTTCTAAATAGGACCAATATATATAAAAAAATATTAAGTGGATAGGTTGTTGTAGGTAGGTAATAAGTATACACTTTTTTATAATTTAGATGCATTTATTGTAAATATTTGTGGAGTTTTACCATAAGAGGTATGTGTAGGAATTTTAGCGGGGATCATGAATAAAATTGTATAGGGGTTAGTTTCAAATGGAAAGCTTTGTTTTTAGATGTATTTAATGTAGTGATATTTTTTTTTAAAAAAAATGATATCAATTGACTGATACTTGGTATTTAAATGGAAGGAAACGATGTATATGTTTGTATCTAATGAAGTTCCATTTTTATGGTGGAATAAAGGAACAAAAGCGCTTATACAGCCTTTCTTGAAGCTGGTGGTGTTGCCTTTTTTTGGAGAAGAGCCTTGTACTTTGGTTGTATATATATATATATATATTAAAGCATAACATTCCATCAGAAATCCAAAAAGTGAATACACCAATGACTGACAAACTAATGGTCAAAAACAATAACTATCAATCCACAAAAATATTGAAAAAAAGCAGTAGAACATAGTGTTTTGTGAAAGGGGGCAACCCCCTGCACTTCCCCACAACCTAATAATTACATATACCAACTTTGAGATCCTCACTGTACTATGATTTCATTGTGAAAATGAAGGTAAGGTTCTATCAGCTGATTTACGATTAGATCCACAACCTTTTACACTCAACATACAAAACACATTTTAATGAAAAGAACTGCTCCTGGCTATATATATATATATATATATATATATATATATATATATATATATATATATATATATATTTATATATGGGTCTACGTCTTTTGACCTAACTTTCATTTGCCTGACACTCATTTGCCTGAGACCAAATGACTGAAATTTAATTTGCCTAACACTTCATTTGCCTGACACTTCATTTGCCTGACAAGTATTATTAGCAAGAAAATGGAATATGCCCCCTTCCCCACTGCAGTGCGACCCTGGAGTTAGAATATATAGTTAGGGCGGGTGTGTGGGGCAAAGCCCCCCCACTTACTTTTCTGTTACTAAGCAATATTACATCAAAAGTTAACAATATCATAGGAAATGAAGTGGGGGGCTTCGCCCACCACACCCCCCCTTGTGGGGGGCTGTGCCCCCCACACCCCCCTAACTATATATTCTAACTCCAGGGTCGCACTGCAGTGGGGAAGGGGGCATATTCCATTTTCTTGCTAATAATACTTGTCAGTCAAATGAAGTGTCAGGCAAATGAAATTTCAGTCAAATGGGGTCAGGAAAATGAGTGTCAGGCAAATGAAAGTTAGGTCAAAAGAAGTAGACCCATATATATATATATATATATATATATATATATATATATATATATATATATATATATATATATATATATATATATATATATATATATATATATATATATATATATATATATTTTTTTTTTTTTATCTATATATTTGTAAATTTAGGTATAGCTAGCTATATATAGACAGATAAATACATAATCACACATGAATATATAACTATATCATATATAGATAAACAGATATACACATTTTCACATTTATTTACCAGTTAGCTTGTTAACAGAGATTATATCATTATGTAGTGTATGTCCTGTGCTCTGAGGGGGAAAGACCAGAATTTCACTCACATGTGTTCTCTGGTGACTCTCTAAACATGCTGTATTTCTTTATAAATTGAATACTTATGTGTTCAAACATAATCACTTCAAAACACACACAGAAAAGGTTTACTTCAATGGTCTGACAAAAATGCATTGTCTGAAGAAAATACAGATTTACAAAAAATTGCAGTCATATACATGATGCATATAAATATTTCACAATGTAAGAAAGTTCAAAACTACATTTTGCAGTTGTCTCTTTCTCTGCAGTACTATCTCAGAAACCTACCTCTGACCAAGTTCCTACACTCCATGCAGGAGGACAGCTTTGGCTATTGCACATGTGCTTACGGGCTGGAGAAGGCCAAGGACATCTGGAGTCCTCTACTGTTATCACCTTGTTGTTATACACTTTCTGCACGCATTGAACTCGCCGGACCTGTTCTCCACCTCCACAGGTCTGACTACATGTTCCCCAGTCATCCACTTGCCAACTAAAGTAAGTTGAGACATAAAAATAGGAAAAACAATATCTGTCAATAAACAGTTTTGGAGAGTAGTTCCATGTATATTCTTCTCAAACAAAATGAAACAAAACATACCAAATGCATACAAAATATTACTCATTAAGTTAAAAATATATATCTTAATGAAAACAGCATACAAAATGCTATATCTTGTTACCAGTGAATTCCAAAAAGAATGTACAAGCAGCTTTAAATGCACCCAGAGTTTAAAAGCGCATAAATAACTATTATGGTTTGACAGAAAAATATTTTAGTCAGAGTTGGATTTACACATTTAAAGCTTCAAATGTGGTGCAAAATGGCATTGTGTCTTTTGCCATAGCTGTAACCACTACCCATTCACATATTTTTATGTGAAACTATAAAACATATTAAACTTGGCATATCTTGGTTGTGACACATAGTTCATTGCAAGAAAGTAGAGTTTTTTGTCTCAACCACCCCCCACCCACCCTACTAAAGCAGGCTATGTGTGTGTGTGCGTGCATGCGCATGTGTGGGGAGGGAGGGTTTAATAGAGTGCAAAGAAGAAACTGGTTCATTTTACAAATTTTTATTGGCATTTTCACAGAAGTGCCTTTAAGTTTAGGCCTTAGAATAGAGAAAGACTGATCTATACACTGTAACTTAGATGGGAGTTCCAGCAGTGGATCTGAAGGCTGAGGCTAATGAGATTACAAAGTGGAGTTTGTCTTGTACGTTCCAAGGCTAAGACAGACAGCATCTGGTCTTTTAGAAGATTGAACCGCTGTGAGTCAAGCAGATCAGCTCTTTGGAAACCATTTTTAAGAGTTTAACAGTGACGTTCAAGACTTAGTGATAAGGTAATCAATGGATGTTATTAGAGACTGACTGGATGGATGTAGCATTTCTTTTGTACACAGCGGCAGCTAGTGGGAGACTGTATCTCCATTGAGAGAGTAAGATAAAGGGAAGGGTTGAGATTTTCCTGCCAAAACAGTTGTGAAGTAATCTTCTTGGCTGTATTGTCCAAATAATGGTGGGAATTGGAAGAAGGGTCTAGCCAGATTCCAAGGTATTGAAAAAATTGACATTTTTAAGGGCTTGTGAAGATAGTCACAGACAAGAGCATTGTATTGCAGTGGATAAACATACAAGATAACCACTCCTCCTAGCACAGCAGAAAGGCAATGACTGCCGTAAACTAAACAACTCAGACAAAATTAAATGCGCATGGTATTTCTGTTTCAAGCAAGCAGAACTCTATATCCAATTTTCTACAGGATCACAGTATTATAGGAGGTTACTAGGCTATCGAACCAGAGGTTATTTCCAGCCTAGCCGTTTTAACCCAATGTAATACTATAGATACTCTGGAAAATATCCAGGACTGTATTTAGTAATGACTTCGCATGTCCAGGGGGGTTGTGGGCACTATCCCCATTGAGAATTTACAGTGCCCCATCCACTCGTCCAGGTTCCTCTTAAACAATGTCATGGAGGTGCTTTGCTTCACATGAATTGGCAGCCTATTCCAAAGATGCAGCAGTCACTGGGAGACAAATCTGTCCTTCCAGCATGTCCTAGTCAAGTTGCAGGCCATATTTAGGCCTTGGAAAAGGCAGATCTAGTTACGTTCGATTTACAGATGTGCAGCAGATTCTTTAGGTTTGGGTCGGAGATTGCTCTGTAAGCCAGGCATAAGTCTCCCCTAAGAAGTCTATGTGATACTGAGTATAGTGACTTTGGTCGGCCTGTATAAGGCATGTGCTGGAAACCCTTGATCTTCTTTGTTAGAAACCTCTGTGGTCTCTCCAATTGCTGCAGGTGTTTTGTATGGTGCATGCCAAAAGGGGCATTATAGTGAATTATGGGCCTGATTAGTGACGAGTATAGATGGGTTAAAACCTCCTTTGCTCTAGAGGCAATGCCTTTGCTAATCAAATGTACTATGTAGAAGGCCTTCCTTACTAGAGTAGACACATGGTGGTCAAAGTTAAGGTTGCACTCTACTTGTGATCCCAGATCACTTACAACTTCGTTGGTACATAGGGTATTGCTATTAATTTGATAGTGTGAAGGGACATTATCTTTACCAAAGGGAATGATGATTTATTTCTTTGCATTCAGTTTGAGACAGTGACTAAGACACCAGTCGTTGGTGTGTGTAAGAACCTCCTGAAGTACACTGACATCATTTGGGGATTCAGTAATTGCACCCAGTTTGCAGTTGTCTGCAAACTTGGTCAGCCACAGCCCTTTAGTTTTGGCCTGTACTTCTGAGAAGTATATACCAAACAATAGAGGTTCCAGCACTGACTCTTGTGGCACTCTGATGGTGACAGGTCTGCTGGTTAATATGGAGTCAACCTCTTTGACAGTGTGTGACCAGTTTGTGAGACAGATGGCAACTCATCTTACAACAAAGGGGTTTACATTCAGTTTGCTAAACTTATCGGTAATGCCTGAGTGTGGGATTGTGTCAAAGGCATTTGCAAAGTGGAGGTACACTGTGTGCACAGATTTGTCCTCGTCAGTGGCCTATTTTTGAAGAAATCCACCAGGTGTAACAGGCAGGATCTGACCTGTACAAGGCCAAATTGGGTCAGATCCAGAGTTTGGAGGTCGCCTATGTCTTAAGGGTCTTAAGGTTCATGATGGTTCTATTGCCTTTCAGATGTGGCAGGTCAGACTTATGGTCTATAATTCCCTGGGTCTGTTTCTAAGCCACCTTTGTGAAGGGAATAACTGTTGCTGTTCTCCGTTCTGCAGGAACAAAGCCTGTGGATAGGCTATGATTGAACAGGGTACTTAAAAGTGATGCTAGTTCATGTTTTAGTTTTTTTAGAAGACAGCTTGGGATGCCATCTGGTTCCACAGAGGCTGTGTTTTTTTGCCTTAGACAAGGCTTTAATGACTTGCTCTTCAGATATGTAGGATAGAGGGGAAGTTGAGGGCAAGGTCTCTGATAATTTTGGAGGGTATAAGGGAGTAAAATGTTCACCAAATCTGTCTGCTAGCCAGTTTGCTATCTCTGTTGGATCGTTGCGTGTGATACCATTAGTCACTAGTTCGGCACATTCTTGGATCCTCACTTTTAGGCTATGTATGTAGCTGTAAAAGGCCTTATGGTGATTCTTGGATGTGATTGCTAGGTTTTTCTCAAAGCTACCCTTAGAGGATTCGACATGTCTTATTTGCCTGTTGAGAATGAGGAGGGTGCTTTTCCATTGTTGGGGCCTCGCCTTAGTTTTCTTAGACAGCAGCTTTTTGCATTTGTCACAAAATTTGTTGATGCTGGATGTCCACCAGGGAGGCTTGTTTTTCCTTGGGGCTCTGGCTTTGATTCTCTCTGGAACAGCCAAATCTATACACTTACAGAAGTGATTTTACAGGGCTTCACTGTAAGCTTTGGTGTAATTACCACTTCCAGCTGGGGATGGGGCTTGGATTGCTTTTATACCCACCCCTAGGATGGCAGAATTTGTCTTGGTGAAATTGTTTAGTCTGAATTCATCCTTTGTGAGTTCTGGTGTTAGTGCCAGTTCAAAGATGATGGAATTGTGGTCAGATTTAATTAATGAGGGTTTGACAGTTGCGGTGGTGCATCTGCTTGTCATGTTAGTGAGGACCAGATTTAGAATGTTTGTTCTTCTTGTTGGGGTTTGAACAATTTTTTCAAGGGCATTTGAGTTAATAAAGTCAAGGAACTTTTGTGCATGTGAATTATGGCTAGAGTAGGTTTCCCAGTTGATAGTGGGATAATTGAAATTTGGCAATATTTGGATTGACTCTAGTTTGGTCAAGTAGGCCTCATGCACATCATGATTCATAGAGGGGGATCTATAACTAGCTATGACTTGATTGGGGGTCTTACCCACAGTAATCTGAACTTGGTGCAACTCATGGAGTTCTCCAGTCTAATTAGTTGGGAGGTGTATTTATCTGTAATATAGACAGAAACACTGCCTCCTTTGGTTCTCACACATTCATTTTGTGGTCTGAAGGTATTGAAGGCATTGTAGCTTTGCAAGGCCGCGGTACTCTCTGAAACCTTGAATGAGATTTCTGTGCCTGCACAAACATCTACATCTTCTAGTGACAGAAGTGCTTCCAGGTTGTGCAGTGCATGGTTTAAGCTCCTAGCATTTAGCAGCATAACTCTTATTTTGTTATGACGGATAATTTGCACATCGGCAATTTTGTTTTTGAGACCTTTCCTAAAAAAGGCACTATGGGGAGGCAAGAGCCTTTGCCAGCAACTGAAAGCCTAGTGGTGCCAGGTGCAAGCCATCTCTGGCAAAGCTGGGAGGCTTGTCCACCACATCATCCCAAGTTGACAGAAACTGGATCCCCTTTGATACCAAAAACGAAACCAATTATTGAAATCAATCATTTTTTGTTTATACCATGGCATTATTCTAGGTGAGGGTAATATGCTGCTAAAGGCTAGGGACATACCTGCCTGGGACACAAACTCAGACAGCTCAATCATATCTCTCTTCATATAGTCCAGTGAGGTATGTCTCAGGTTGTTCACTCCAACATGAACTATGATGGAGTCATAATGGTACTTGTTGCTGTGAGACCTGAGGGCATGTGTGATCTGATGAATTCTGGCACCGGACAGGCAGCTGACCATGACTTTCTCCTTATCGGACCTGGTGAATGGGACTTCCCTGTGTCTCTCTATAGAGTCTCCAATAACAAGAAAATGTTGTTTTTAAGTGTTACACCTTACGGGCTTGGTAGGTGAGACATTGGTGTTGCTATGTGTCTTGGGTGCTGTTTGAACTGTGTTAGTTGTAGCAGTCTTGTGTTTTGGATGTCTCTGGTAGTTGAACAGGTCACAGCTCACTAGCAATACTTCTTAGACTGGAAATGTACTATAGACAAGGACTACACTAATGTACTATGGCTGTATCTAATGGAAACATTGTCAAAATTATCTGTCCAGCTATGGCACACAAATGTGTGGCAGTGTGAGGTGATGCCTGACATGCAAACACGCAGAAATCCACTCAAATGCAGGGCTTAAATACCAGAAGCTAAAACTTAAAAAAATTAAACGTTAAACTCAAAAGAATCAATTAGGATGCTTACTCCAAGCCCTAGGCCAGTCACCCCTCACCAGACAGGTTCCTATCAGCACACTTCTCTCACAAGAGTGCAGAAGGCCCCCTTCCAATCAAAGGTGGCTTGGAAAATGTGCTCAGAATACAACAGCCACTACAAACAGATCCAGATGCAGCAAACCTGTATCTGGACTATGCTACAGCTACTAACTACACTAGTTTAGGCAGGAAACATTAAAAAAATGTTTTAAACAGCAGAAAAACCACAGTGAGACACTAAGTAATGTTTTATACAGCTAGAAAACAGCAAGGAGACACTAAATAATGTTTTAAACAGCAAACAAATTGGATATTTAAAACACTGCTTGTTGGGAAAATAGAACAAACACAACAGATGCTTTGCAAACAGTGAAAAGTAGCAACAATTACTTTGTAAAAAGTAGAAATAGCAAAAAAAAAAACTTTGCAAACAGTGAAAGCTGCAACAAATTACAATTTAACAGGCATAGTAAGGCAAACAAATGCACTACAAACTGTGCAGTTTAGTTAACATTATTAAAAACAGTATTAAATAGGCAGAGTACAATAAAAAGTGAAATAAAGAGTATAAGCAAGCAAAAAACATACAATTTATGATTTTGGGATGCTCAGAAGCCTCTAGTCCAGTGGTGTGGTGGAGGTGGGGGAGGGAGCTCTGCCCTGGGCAGCACTTTTGGGACTGTCACATTTACTTTAATAGTTTAATTAAAAATAATGCTTTTTAATGGAGTTCTTCTTTAAGAACAGTCCCATAGCATCATGTCCTGTTCTTCCTGTCCACCCATGCAATTTTAAATATAGTACAGCATTTTGCTGCTGCCAATATAACTTCATCTGTTCACCCACGCAATTTTAAATACAGTGCAGCATTTTGCTGCTTCTTATTGCTTCCAATGTAAATTTACCTGTTCCAAGTAAGCTGTGTGTGTGTGTGTGTGTGTGTGTGTGTGTGTGTGTGTGTGTGTGTGTGTGTGTGTGTGAAATGCCCCATTTAGGTATACCTGGTGGTTAGTGTTACTCAGGCTCAAACCCTGTACCTTAGGTTCAGCAAACAGGAGCATGGATTCTCTCCCTGTACCACCACTTGTGTTTCAAGGGGTTGAGTCCAGACCTCTCAACTGTCCAGATTTTCACAGAATGTTTGGAATGTTTAGCTCATACTTGTGATCTGTTCCTCTTAAAATATGTGGGTTTCTGGCAAATCAGTGAGAAATGAATTCACTAAATAATTATGGCCATTTAAGTTTCAGTGTTCCCATCTTTCAGGCAAGGCATGCTAACACAAAATATTTTATTTTAGCAACTTTCTAAGATTATACAAGCAATATTTAAAATGTGTCCCTGGTTATGGGCCTTTGCCTGCCCCCCCCCCCCGGGGCCAATAAATGCTGGCTTTTTCCAGATTTCTTGCGCTGAAAAGTTGACAGATATAGCTAAGTGTCAAGTGAATTTTACAAGGAGCTGAAGGCTTTAGGGGAAGAGAAGTTTAGTATTGTTTATGGCAAGTCTGCTTGCATTGTTAGTAGCACAACAGGTAGTATACTTGCTTTTGATGCAGAAGGCTGTGGTTTATACTCCCACAGTATGTAGATGTACTGCTGATACTCTACTATGTTGTACTTTAAAGGGGGTCAATGCTGCAGTCCTGAGAATGTCCTTCTTTGGAGGTGATACCTAGTAACTATGAACCAGTTATCAGTTTGCCATTCATTCCCTCTTGCAATATTACTAGCTCATCATTTTTTAATGTAACATAGGCAATTTATTCTTCAAGGGCAACAGGTATTTTATTTGTAGATGAAACAATGAAATATAAAGTTGTTTGTTAGCAGCAACTGCTTCATTAGTTACATATCTCTTTAATGTTCTCTTGTTGATACTTGTGAACCTCTACTATCTCTGAAAAAAAACAAAAAAAATCTTGCTTTTTTCCCACTTTTCTGAGATTTAAAAAAGTTCAGTTACAGGTTTGCTGTTCTTGAACTGTTTGTACGTTTCTGTGAGGCCATTTTTTGCTTGGGCTAAAGGGAAGTCTCTGTTGATCAGTGGCAGTGAAAAACATTGAGCAGCCTGCCTGCCCCTGTGGGAGTGGTTACTGACTTGAAACTGTAGTTTTATTGGCCATTTTGGGTCAATTCCAAAACTCCTTCGTCTTCCTCTCTTAAAACCTGGTTGCCTTGTGGTTTTGGCATCTTTTCAGGCTTGTTGGCTGTTGGTGAAGCACCCACCAAGAGGAGAAAATATTGAGAGAAGAAAGGAGCCACTTTTGAGATTTTAAGTATTTTTCCTCTGTTTATTTGCTAAGTTTTTCTGCATAGCCGCCTATTTTGAGCATTTTCTGGCTTGTTAAACTTGATTTCTGCATTAGTGACTGTATTTAGAGCACAACCTAGAGCTGTTTACTGAATTTCCTGTTTGCACTTATTTTTAAAATCGTTTTTTTTCAAAACTTGCATTTTATCTGTCTTTGGCCAAGCACTCTTGTGTGGGGTCATTTACTGCACTGTTATAACTTGTTAATACTTGTGAACCTCTGCTATCTCTGAAAAAACAAAAAACAAAAAAAATCTTGCTTTTTTCCCACTTTTCTGAGATTTAAAAAAGTTCAGTTACAGGCTTGCTGTTCTTGAACTGTTTGTAAGTTTCTGTGAGGCCATTTTTTGCTTGTGCTAAAGGGAAGTCTCTCTGTTGATCAGTGGCAGTGAAAAACATTGAGCAGCCTGCCTGCCCCTGTGGGAGTGGTTACTGACTTGAAACTGTAGTTTTATTGGCCATTTTGGGTCAATTCCAAAACTCCTTCATCTTCCTCTCTTAAAACCTGGTTGCCTCATGGTTTTGGCGTCTTTTCAGGTTTGTTGGCTGTTGGTGAAGCACCCACCAAGAGGAGAAAACGCTGAGAGAAGAAAGGAGCCACTTTTGAGATTTTAAGTATTTTTCCTCTGTTTATTTGATAAGTTTTTCTGCATAGCCGCCTATTTTGAGCATTTTCTGGCTTGTTAAACTTGATTTCTACATTAGTAACTGTATTTAGAGCACAACCTAGAGCTGTTTACTGAATTTCCTGTTTGCACTTATTTTTAAAATCGTTTTTTTCTCAAAACTTGCATTTTATCTGTCTTTGGCCTACCACTCTTGTGTGGGGTCATTTACTGCACTGTTATAACTTGTTCATACTTGTTAACCTCTGCTATCTCTGAAAAAAACAAAAAAACAAAAATAATCTTGCTTTTTTCCCACTTTTCTGAGATTTAAAAAAGTTCAGTTACAGGCTTACTGTTCTTGAACTGTTTGCAAGTTTCTGTGAGGCCATTTTTTACTTGGGCTAAAGGGAGGTCTCTCTGTTGATCAGTGGCGGTGAAAAGCATTGAGCAGCTTGCCTGCCCCTGTGGGAGTGGTTACTGACTTGAAACTGTAGTTTTATTGGTCATTTTGGGTCAATTCCAAAACTCCTTCATCTTCCTCTCTTAAAACCCTCTTTTGCGCGTTTTTGCGCGTTTTTGTGCATAGCGCAACAGCGGGCAGCACCGCCTAATTGGGTTTAAACTATTCCTGACTCCACAAAGTCTGCTCTTCACTTTTTCCCTTAGAACTGCTCTATCTCTCCATTTAAACACCATATTCTCATTCTAAGGCCCTTCACTGGTCCAATTAAGTAATCTTACAAGTTAGCACTATTAAACCATAAGCACTACTTACTCTTATACTCTCTACGATTACCCTGTCCTCTATTGGTCCATCTTAAATTCAGTTTCCCTATATTACTCTAGCATGTCCAAAGGTCAGTCAATGGTTTCCTCTCCAGTCCAGCTGGTGAATCTGGGAATTTTGAGGCAATGTTACAACTGTCTCATGTACACAGACAACCCTCTCCTCCTCCAAACAGGTTCAAATATATGTGAGAGATGCAACTATTTAGCCAAACTGGAGGCTGAGCTCTCTCATCTCAAAACTGGTGTAACCAGTCAGGAGGAGAAGGTAACCTCACACAACACAATTCCAGTATCACATAGTCCCGCCACATCAGCGAACCAAACACATAAATACACAAAAACATACTCGGAGGCTCTAAATAAAAATCTACCAAAGCAACAGAGACCTCCAAAGCAGACATCCAAGCAAAAGCTACCTCAAAACAAAACATGCACAACACATAGCCCACAAAGTCAGTGTGCCAAGCAGCCACAGCCCTTAAGGCTGAACAACACACCTGATACTCTTGTAATAGCTGACTCTGTTGTCAGACACACTGACGTCCCGCTCACCAGGCTGAATAAAGAGAAGGTCATGGTGAGCTGCCTGTCGGGTGCTAGGATCTGCCACATAACGCAAGCACTCAGGTCACTCCAAAGCAAATACAAATATGACTCAGTCATTGTACATGCTGGTGTGAATGACCTGAGACGTACCTCCCTGGACTACATGAAAAGAGACATAGAGGAGCTCTCTGATCATGTAGCCCAGGCTGGTATGACCCTGACCTTGAGCAGCATCTTACCCTCACCTAGAATGATGCTACAGTGCAAAGACAAAATGATCGATTTTAACAATTGGCTAAAATGTTGGTGTCATTCAAAGGGGATCCAGTGTCTGTCAGCCTGGGATGACATGCTCGACAAGCCACGTTGCTTCACTAGGGACAGCTTGCACCTGTCACCACTGGGCTTTCAGATATTGGCAAAGGCTCTTGCCACCCCCATAATGCCTTTTTTAGGCAAGGCTCAAAAGTCAAACCCACCCCCATAAACAGCACAAGGAACAAGAATCTAAGGGTAATGCTGCTAAACGCCAGAAGTCTTAACCTCAAGATGCACACACTCGAAGCTCTCCTCAGAATGGAGAACATTGATATCTGTGCAGTGACAGAAACCTGGTTCAAGGCTCCAGAGAGCACCCCAGCACTACCAGACTATACCTCATATCATGCTTTTCAGCCCCAAAACCTGGACAGAACCACAAAAGGAGGGGGAGTTTCCATATTTATCAAGGATATCCACACCTCCAGGTTAGTGGCATTGCACGAAGTATCGGAGACCATCCATGTGCAACTAACAGTGGGCAAGACTGCTTTTCAGTTTATAGCATCTTACAGACCACCCTCTCAAAGTCAGGAATCCCACTCGGCTTTCCTGAAAACATTGGAGAACATGAAGATCTCTATGAACACCATTATATTGGGCGACTTCAACTACCCAAACATTGACTGGGAGCACTACTCAAGCCCCAGCACCTTAGCCCAAAGGTTCCTGGAAATTATAAACTCAAATGCTATGGAACAACTAGTCACCACTCCCACAAGAGGGGACAACATACTAGACCTGATCATTACCAACATGGGGACTCTATGCTCCACACCAGAAGTATATCCCTCATTGGTAAGATCAGACCATAAATTAATTTCACTGGATGTCCACATCCCGACCCCACCCCCAGCCCAGAAAACCACAGTGAAAAACTTCTCAAAAGCAAACTTCTCACTTCTCAAAACCAAAGTGGAATCCTTCAAGGCCTCAGGGCCAGTGGAAACTATGGCCCAAACTGCAGAATCCTATATAAATGCATTCTACGGACATCTCCAGGAATGCATGGATCATGCTATCCCAAACAAAACCAAGACCCAATCACCCAAAGGCAGGCGTCCAGTCTGGTGGACCCCTGCCATAAATAAACTGTACACCAGAAGGAGGAAGCTACTACATGATAGAGCAAAATCCCTAATAGGGAAGGCATCTCTGTTCAGTACTAGCAAAAAATTACGATCCATCATAAAATCCTCCAAGGCCAGCTTCAAGAGAAAAATTGCACAGGACACCAAAGACAATCATAAGGCTTTTTTCAGTTATGTTAGAAACCTGGGATGCAACTCCCAGACTTGTTCTGAGTTGATTCTAAACGACAAAAAATACACTGAACCCACAAACATCGCCAATATCCTGACAGACAGGTTCAGTGCAAACTTCTCCACCCCCTCTCCCCCAAAAGAGCAAGTATCTATCCTGGCAGAGGGCTGCCTCCCAAACATCTCTGATGCTCAGGTGAAGGCTGCCCTCTCCAAAGCAAAAAACACTGCTTCCATGGGACCAGATGGCGTCCCAGGTTGCGTCCTACATGAACTCCAAGAGGAAGTAATCTCTCAAATAAAACAGCTATACAATCTTAGCCTCACTACAGGATATGTGCCCACAGAATGGCGTACAGCAACAGTGGTCCCACTCTACAAAGGTGGAGCCTCTATGGACCCTGGAAACTATCGCCCCATAAGCCTGACTAGCTTAGTCTGCAAGGCTATGGAGAGGATCATCATGGAGCTCATAAACAAAGACATTGGGGACCTACAGACACTAGATCCTACCAAGTTCGGCTTTGTCAAGGGCAGATCCTGCCTTTTGAACCTGGTTGACTTCTTCGAAACAGTCACCAAAGCCATAGATGAAGGGAAGGTAGTCCACACAGCCTATCTGGACCTTGCAAAGGAATTTGACACAATACCCCACTCGGGCATCATAGATAAGCTATCCAGCTTAAATATAAACCCCTATGTCACAAGATGGGTTGCAAACTGGCTCAAAGACAGAACCCACAGAGTGAGAGTTGCTGGAGCCATGTCAGACTCGAAACCGGTCACAAGTGGCGTCCCACAGGGTTCTGTCCTGGGACCACTCTTGTTCGGTATATACTTTTCCGAGGTACAGGCAAACGTGGGAGGACTATGGCTCACCAAGTTCGCAGACGACTGCAAACTGGGTGCCATAATCAACTCTCCAGCTGACACAAACATCCTTCAAAAAGGTCTCACAGAGACAGATAACTGGTGCCAGCGCCATGGTTTAAAGCTAAATGCCAAAAAATGTATAGTCATACCCTTTGGCAAAAACAATGTGCCCACAAATTACCACATAGGCGGAAACCCATTAAGTACAGAGAAAGTTATTAGGGACCTGGGGACCCAAGTTGATAGCAATCTCTCCTTTGAAAACCACATTGCCAAAGTGGTTAGAAAGACCATCTACATAGCCCATCTCATCACGAAGGGTTTCACATCTAGATCAAGAGAGGTAATCGTGCCCCTTTATTCATCCCTCATCAGGCCCATCATAGAATACAATGCCCCTTTTGGGATGTACCTTACCCGACACCTGCAGCAATAAGAAAGACCCCAAAAGTATCTCACCAAGAGGATCAAGGGTCTCAAACAGATGCCATATGCTGCTCGGTTAAAAAAACTCCAGCTCTACTCAGTTGCATACCGCCTACTTCGAGGCGATCTATGCCTGACATACAAAGCTATGTCAAATTCAGAATTAATGGACATGCTCCACCTCAGTAAATCTAAATCCCTTAGAGCCACACGCTCGAGGGACTTGAACCTCAGCACAGAAATAAATAGAACTTGTTGGAGGGACAGGTTCATAACCCAGAGGCTCCCTTCGCTCTGGAATAGAATTCCAGTTTATGTGAGGCAGAGCACCTCACTGAATCTCTTCAAGACGAATCTCGATAGGTGGATGGGGGATCATAGGTTTGTCCCAGGGATTACTCCCGTGTCACTATTAGACAGAGGCACAGTAAACTAAACCTTAAAAAGGGCACAGTATACTCAAATCAAGGGGTGGCGTAAGCCATACAGAATCGGGCTAGGCTTATAATTACCCCAGGGCAGATAGCCTAGTATGAACCTATGAACCTATGAACCTATGAGGTTAGATGACTTTTACTTCTGCAGAGATTGTGCATTTTTACTGATATTGTTGGATTGTAATGACAGAAGTTTTATTATACTTTTATGATGGAAATGTTCTGAATTGGGCAGTTTTGTCATTATTGGTTCATACATTTTCTTTCAATGCTTACTGGGAAAATGTTCAAAACAATAAATTTAAAACACACTCCAACAAGGCTGCTGTATTATACAAGGAATATAATTCAATACAATCAGAAAGGTGAATCAAAGAACACATGCATGTTTGCATGGTCCTAAATATATATGCAAGGAGCCTATGATTTGAAAACAGCCCAAAGGTAAACTTTATCTGACACTGGCCAGATGCATTTTCTTTTAATGTGGGTTTCAATGCTGTTTCAATAAATGTGAGTTTCAAGGGTGGAGAAGTTTTAATGCTAAAAAAAAAATGTTGAACCAGGATCGAAGCACCAAAATGTATTAAAACCTCTGGCGCCTCGACAAGAAGCCTTCAAATGAGAATAAAACAGTTCTAAACAATCTAGTTTAAATAATAAAATCAGTTAATCATTCATTACATAATTAACCCTTAATTAGAGTTAAAAAAACTTTTCAATTACATTCCACATTAATACCAGCCGGACTTAAAGTTCCATACTTCAATATAAAAATAGTTTCTTTACACAAAAGTTTTTTCTTAACATCAAAATTAAATCCTTTATCAAGAATACCAAAACAGTGCATTGTAAACCATCTGGATTTTTATTGTGGCAATCTTTAAAATGAATAGCAAGAGGGCTTTCAGGCTTACGATTTTTAATATCCCTAATATGTTCTTGGACTTTAAGCTTGAAAGCCCTCTTGCTCTCACCCACATAAAACATGCCACAAGGGCACTTTAATGCATAAACAACCCCTTCTGTATTACAAGAATTTATGCAATTTACCTTAAAACAAATTCCATTTATATATTCAGATGTTCTACATACATATTTACATGTAATACATCTACCACAGGGAAATGTGCCAACTGCATTCAATGTCTGACTTATTCTACACTCAGGAGAAGAAAAGCTAGTATGCACTAAAATATCATTGATGCTCCTGCCCTTTCGATATGAAAATATAAAAGCTTTAATGCTAAGTCTGTTTTCATTGTGAGGCTGTACTGCTTTGTTTAGCAGATGTCTATCAGTGTTTGTGCAATAAAATTTAAAATAAAAGTTTTAAATGAAATCCAGATAATCATTGTAAAACTAAAGCATAAAGCAGTATACCCAGTACAGTGTTTATGGTAAATGGGGAGAAATAGCCAAGTAATGGGACACTGGAATGCCTGCATGGGGGAGGGTTGTGTATGTGGGAAGCCCCATTTGACCATGATTTTGTGAGGGGAAGGGGTGGAAAACTCAAGCTCTAGCTATGCTACTGCTCTAGACATCTGGTATCTCAGCTCAGAGATCTGGCTGGTATCACACTTCAGTTCAGCTAGGATCAAACAAGCTGAAGGAAATAGTAATCCATCACTAATAAAAGAGGTATTTCAAGAAACAGCAACAGTTTGAGTGTGTCCAAAAAATGGATCAGTCTGCACTGCTACAATAAACAATTATCAGTGTTCTTTTCCAGACCTGTGCAATAATTGGCAGAAGGAAGGAAGGAATACATTCTCAATTCCATGGACTTAGTAGCATTTTTTGCAAACCCAACAAAAAGAGAAAAAAAGCAAATCTTATTCTAATAGCTCTCTCCTGGCCAAGATGATTCTTGATTCATCCTTCTAAAAAAAGGCACCACCCTTATCACTATCTCTCCATAAGCTGTTACTATAACAGTAGTTATCACCCATTAAGAGTAATTATCTGAGTCTTTTTAAATCATATTTACCAAGTATGAAGTTGCTGCATGCTGGGGGTGAGCAAGTTTTCATAATTCCAGAGGTTTAGCAAAGTCAGAGTTAGTAATCTTTAAGATATGTTACATCAGTGTTTAGGTCAAGTCTAGCTTATTCTATAAAAATAAAGTATAAGCTGTTGTGATATCCCCATTCTGGGCCAGTAATCAAGGAGCCTGAATCCTCACCACTGGTACTGGAGAGGGAGGTTTACCTGGAACGAAAATGGATGCACCCAGTATTTTCAAATGCAGCTCTCTGCATCAAGCATGTCTTCCCTTAAGAGCACACAGGGAATATACTCAGTCTGGGACTGGTTTATCTCTCTCTCTCTCCATATCCCCAATAATATTCCCCATTGGCACAGCTGTAGGGTTGAGTCCTCATCCAAGTGTCCAAGCCAAGCCCTCTGGTGCCCTATCTGTGAATCCAGTGCTTTGTGTCCCTGCTCCAAGCAGCTGACACACACACACACACACACACACACACACACACACACACACACACACACACACACACACACACACACACACACACACACACACACCTAGGAAAGGCTGGCATAGATTTCCTTGCTATGCCACCTTCTGCCCATACTATAAAGTGGTTACATCACCGCCACATACTCCAACTCCAAGGCTCTTACAAGGGTACCCAATTATACTGAGTGAAGTTAATATTCATACAAATGGTAGTGTTTGGCCAATGCAGTAAGGCTTCCAGGAGTGGCCACAGTGTCACCAAATAGATATAAGTACTCTCAAAGTTTTAAATATTCTCTTAGGGACCAGCCACAATGAAATGTTTAAATATATTTAACAATAAATAATAAAATAACTTGAACATACTAAATATCCAATTACAGTAAACAGAGTTTCAATGACAGGAAATAGTAAAAATAACACAGGTGGACAGGTTCATGCAGCTACAGAAAAAAATACTTAACTAATCTCACTATATTTTCTTGACTGATCTAAAGAATGATTATTCCTTGGTTAATTACTAGAGCAAGACAAGATGAAGTAGGCAAGAGATCCTTCTTTGTCAGGTTACAAAAACAGAGTACTATGAGACTTCAGTCTCACCTAGTACTAAAATATCATTTTTGTCCTAGATTACAGAATGACATCACATACATCTGGTCATCTGACTTCTGGTTCTTATGCAATCCCCCTTGGCTAGAAGCTGTCAGGATTTTGCACATAGGTATCAATAATATACACACACAGAGCTTTGCTAAGATCTGCTACAGCTCCTGGAAGTCATAAAACCATAAAACACTTCCTACAGGAGCTAATAAACCATACTTCTTATGGACATTGTGTATCTGTGTTAATTCAAAACTGTGAAATAACATATTTATGGCCTAGGCCCAGTAATTTAATTTCTTACTATTTTCCAAAGTAAGGTGGATTGAGATTAACCTCTTCTCTTCCAGTACCATCTGTTAAAGCATATACATTTAAACAGTTAGAATAATACATGTATATTTATTTTTCAGTCCAGCAGGGCACACTGTTGGTATATTTTTAACACAAGTGGCTTTTCAAATACATTTCTGTAAACAAGCATCTATACATATCAGCATGATATGCAAATGGCATATAACTCTTTATAAAATTCCAGATAGCTGTGCTAGCATATGTTATACATCCACTGCCTTACTTCTCTTAGCATAGCTAGCAATACCTCACATTATCACAGCTGTACCTGACTATTTATCTATGAAGTCACCTATAGTTCTCACTATAGATTTTAATGTGCTTTTGAGGGGGATTCTGAACCTGAGACCTCTCAGGTATGTGGTAATACCAACCTGGGATCTCAGACTTGTGAGTGATAGATTGACTATACCACCATTCAATCTATCAGTTCAAGGGATCTGACAAACTTATCTTGAAAAGCACAGTTCATAGTTGCAGTCACATTAGCCAGCATAATTTATGAGCCATGGGTCTTAATTTATAGTCATCTACAGTTTTCTACAAATACAGAGTGTCTCCAAGAAAAAATCCTTTCTTTATACCTAAGGTGACCTTTGATTTACTTTGAACTATTCTATCCAACTGTCAGTCTGTCAGCTCTTTCATGAAAGTGAAATGGACTTGCAGAGTAACCAAACCTTTCTACATGACTAATTAATGGTATTACTTTTTCATGCGATAAGTAAAACAAAAACTTGAGTAGGTTTATTAAGGCTTACTCTACTGGGTCAGCAGCTACTGATGCAAAATCCTTTAGGAATTAACCGTGTTAAAGTATATGGTTATCTATTTGCATATTTACTAAGTATTAAAAATTGGATAGCCAGTCCAAGAATAAATAGTGACATGCTTGCTCTATACATCTACCCTTGTTAGGAGCACAAAGGGTGCATTTGTTGGCGCTCTTTCTGTCATACTACTTATGGCATAGATAGTAAGTTGATTAGCATAATGAAAATAGTACTTATGGGAATAAAAGGATGAGTAATTCAGGATAGCTTCACATCCTCCAGCCCCTGGTACTGTGCTCATATTGGCTTTCGCAGTCAGCTCAGACTATTTATGATACTACAACTGTTTTTATAGTTGATTTCATTTGATTATGTAAATTGAGTATTTTTGTATTATCTTAATGTTCTTAATTCAACTGTTAAGAAATGTATATAATGTTTAGATTTAAATGTGTTTACCTTAGCATATACATGATCTGTATATTCAAATGGGGTATCTACATATACCATTTCTTTCAAATACAATGCATGGCTCATTTAACTTGCTCTAGCAGCATTTGTTCATACAGGATCTCTGCCTTTTCCTGGGCTGCAAACAAAATGAACTGAGAAAAGAATGTGCTGCATTTCTTTATAGCTGATCTGCCTTGTAATGGGTATGACACAAGAATGACCAACACATGATAGGGGCATATTAATGAGGAAAATATTTGGCCAGACAACTGAAGTCTATCAGCAAGTCATTTCAAAATTACCAATTTTCACAATTACGATCCTGTTCTTTGTATATCTGTTGCTGTAGCAAGTAATTCACACAACTGCACTTTGTTCTGATTTTTAACTTAGTATCCTTAATGTCTGAAACAGGACTCATGATTTGTACCTTTTATACCCCAAGATGTTTGCAATCCCACTGCATGTTTGAGGAATGCAGCTGACAGTACTCTAGCAAGATATTAGCTGTAGTATCCTGTATCAAGAATGCATCATCTGATTAGTTGGCTTGGTGGCAAGACCCATGTGACATGGGTGCTAAAGGAGTTGACCAGCAAAAATGAGAGTCAGTGGCCACTGCAGGTTCATCCATACTATGGGAAGGTAGCAACAAAATCTTCTTCAAGTCTGATGCATAATCAAAGCAGCTGCCTCAGTGTGCATCACTACAGACTTAAGTATGCTCATCTAACATGCAGCAGATGTGCAGTGGCTGTCATTAGATCTATGGGTGGGAAAATGAACAGATCTCATAGGCTGCAGTATGGGAACATGCATACATCAGATTGCTGTGTGCACTATGACAAACTCAAACACCACCATGGCTGCTTTGATGACTACACCTTTCCTAGGCAACTCTTATGCTTGAAACTAGTCACCTAAATAGTTATGATACTGTCATGCTGCCAGCCCAGCTATCTGGAATTTTTTAAATAATTCTGTCATTTGTGAATATTGATATGATTTATACAGAACTGTATGTTATGTACTGACCTTCAAGAATGTAACCACAACATACCCTGCTGGAACATAGAAGATTAACTTGCAAAAGTTAAGAATAATTGAGATTAAGTTACTTTATAGCTGGGCCATAAACAAGTGATGTTATATCTCAGTTTCAATGCAGATGCAGATATGATGTCTAGAGATAGAACTTTTTTCTGTTGTCTTGAAAGAAAAGTAATTACTATATTTAAATGTGAGCACAAGTTTCCATTTTCAGCAGCAAGTCAGGAACATTGCTTGGTTAACTGACGTAGTAAGGGATACAAAGTCAGCAAATAGAGGTAGACAGAATCAGTCAGGGAGCAGCTCATTAACAGCTCAGAGCCATAATTATCTACTCGGTCCGGCTATAAGTCACAGCATAAACTTTCACTTCTGTGCAAATTTTGTTTTCTTAAGTGTACCAAAAATATTCTGTTGGTTCTATTCCCACTGCTGGCAATTGTGTTATTATTTTTTAAATTGTTAACACTGCAGTATAGTATTGCAGAGGTAATGCACTCCTCAGTGTGCTGTCCATTGGATGTTATGCCAAACAAATGTCTCAGCTGCTTGAGTTTGTGATAGCTTATGTAGGTATAAAAGATCCCTGTGGCACCTATTGTGATGGTCTCTGCTCTGGGCCAGTAACGAAGGAGCCTTAATCCTCATCACTGACAGTGGAAAGGGACATTCACTTAGAACAGAAATAGATACACACAATATTTCCAGATGCAGCTCTCTGTACCAAACTCAATTTCCCTTAAGAGCACACAAGGAACATACTCAGTCCTGGGGCCTGGTTTCCCTTTCTCTCTCTAGGTCCCCAATAAGAGTCCCCACTGGCACAGCTGTAGAGATGAGTCCTCAGCCAAGCCAAGTCCTCCACCACCCTCTCTGTGAAACCAGTGGTTAGTGTCCCTGCTCCAAGTAGTTGACAGACACACTCTTTGAGATTTGGTTTTTCAAGCAAACACACCTGGGAAAGGCTGGCAGGGATTTACTAGCTCTGCCCCCTCAGCCCAGACTATACACTAGATTCACTGTCACCAGACAGCTACTTTAATGCTCTTACAAGGATACCCAATTATACTGAATAAAATTAATACTAATACAAATGGTAGTGTTTAACCAATGCTGCAATGCTTTCAGCAGCGTCAGCGGTGTCACCAAATAATTCTAAGTACTCTCAAAGGTTAACATATTCTCTGAAAGACCAGACATAATCGAAAGTTTAAATATATTTAATAATAAATAAAAGAACATGAAAATACTAAATATTTTCAATAAATACCAGAGTTTCAATCACAGGAAATATTAAAATAACACAGATGGATATATTTACTTACTTATTTAATTGATATTTTTGCCCAGGAAAGTCTGACCGAGCAAAAGCCCTCTTTAGGCAAAAGCCCTGGGAGAAAAGCTCCACATCACCATAAAGTAAAAATACATTGTGTTAAGTGCAGTAGATGACATATATAAAGACATGACTTTTTTAAAGAAAATTTCTTACATGAAAATAATCTGCAGCATTGTTGAATGAAATGAAAAAGTAAAATCAGTAGAAAACAGAAAAGTGACTAACCAAGTAAGCAGAGCAGCTACTGGAGAAAGTCAGACTAGTTTTAAGATACAACAGTAAGATACATTTCTAGGTCATTAGTACTAATAAGTTTCAATACTGGGGTTAAAGAGGAGCTGATATTAAAGGTTGTTAGGATAGAGATAGAGTGATAGTAGGGTGTAGCTAAAAGGAGGAAGTTCATGGAGGATTTTTACAAAGACATGTCCAGGTGCTGTATAGGTGTTCCTTGAGGGTTTTTTGAAAGCTACTTCATTACTTATTTCTCTGATGCATAGGGGTAACTGGTTCCAGGATAGGGCTGTGGAGTAGCTGTAATAGGGTTTGGCCAAAAGATATTTTGGCTTTATATATATCTAAGAGATTTTGGTCAGCATTCCTAAGGTATCAGACTGGAGTATTGTGAGAGATAATAGAAAAAATGTCATGGCAGAAGGAGGGTTTATTGAGAACAGAGTGAATGATAAATTGTTGAGAGGCTGTTTAAGGAACTCTATCCAGTTTAATATGTTGACAGATTGACAGTGATGAGAGTTTGCTGGCAGATTAGCTGCAAACCTGGCAATTTTGTTATAGGTGGTTTCTAGCCTTTGTGAGTAAAGAGGACTAGATATTAGTTAAAATTTGTGACATGTAGAGGAAGGAGGCTTAGGAGAAGGTGAGCATGGGCAAGTGTGATTTGGGACTATTTTGTAAAGATTTTTTTTTTATTTCTATAAAGTAGTCCAAGTTGTGGGTGAGTTTTTTAATGCAACTGTTAACATGTAGGTAGAATTTGAGTTGATCATCTATGATAGCTCCAAGCAGTTTGGTGTGAGTTTCTACATTGATAATAGAGTTATTGAGTGATGTTACAGTGAAGGAGGGTTTAAAGGGGTGAGAGATTTTGGTAAGAATAGAAGTCTTTTTTTGGATTAAGTATAAGTTGATTATTAGAGGGCCAGTTTAGTTTTTTATCAAGTTAAATGAGTTTTGAGTAAGGGTGTGTAGGTCAGACAGAGTATTAGAGATAAAGATGATAGTGAAGTCGTCAGCATACTGAATGAGAGAGGATTGAAGACAGGAAGTATGGAGGTCACTAGTGAAGATGTTAAATAGTAATGGACCAAGGACTGCTCCTTGGGAAATTCCTGTAGTGATTGGGAGGAAGGGGGCGTGAGCAGAGAGCCATTTGACTGACTGCAATCTGTTGCAGGGATAGCTAGAGAACCAGGAGATAGTAGAAGTAGAGAGATTAAGGTTTGGGACTTTGGAGAGGAGAAAGTAGTGAGATACAGTATTGAATGCTTTGGAGAGATCTATAAATAGACAGGATATGAGTTTGTTTTTGGTCTCTGTCAAGGAATACTGAGTGAGTCAGTATTTCTCTTGGAAAACCTACCCTGCTGAAAATCCCTAACAAAGCATTTGTCACCTTCCTGTCTCCATAGAGGACAGAACCACTGCATCAAAATATCTACTAGCATAATCTACAACCACTATGATATACATCTTCCCTGTGTAACTTGAGGTAGAAAGAGGCTCCCCCATATCCATACCTACCCTCTGAAATTGCTCCTCAATAACAGACAAAGGCATTAAGGGAGCTTTGACCTTATCTCCTGCTTGTCTACTTTTTGGCACTGACACAGGTTCTGCAGTACCCTTTACATCCCTTGCAATCTCAGGTCAATAAAAGTTCTGCATAATACATCGCTTGGTATACTTTATAACCATGTAACCTGCAAAAGGAATGTCATGGGTTATGGCTACAACTGCCAGACAGTAGGATCTAGGGATTACCAACTGCTGTATTACCTCAACTTCTAGCCCTCCCTCAGGGGTCCATTTCCTATACAGTAACTCCTTGTTCCAGCATTTTCTTGAAAATTAGGTGTCTACCTAGCTACCTTGCTCAAGCCTCTTAGTGTAAGGTCCAAGAGCTGAGCCTGTCTCATCTCTATCTTTGTGACCCTTGCGATGCCCCTACACTGGCCCAGTAATCAAAGAACCTCAGTCCTTACCACTAGCACCAGTGAGGGACGTGCACATTGGGAGGATGACAAGTACACACACAGTAAAGTACAATTTCCCTTAAAAAAAACACAGAGATCACAGTCAGTCTGCAGATGGTTTCTCCAGATCCCCAATAAGACTCCCCACACACAGATATAGAGTTAAGATCTCAGCTGAGTGGTCAAGCCAAAACCTCCACCACCCTCTCTGTCCAACCAATGCTTTGTGTCTCTGCCCAAGTAGCTGACACACACACACACACACACACACACACACACACACACACACACACACACACACACACACACACACACACACACTTTGAGATTTGATTCATATACAAACATTCAGACATTCCTGTTAAAGGCTGGCACAGGTTCACTAGCTATGCCCCTTCTGCCCAGACTATAAGGTAGTACCAGCTGTCCCCAACCACTCTTTATCAGCTGCTATAAGGCCCTTACAAAGGGTGACCAGTTCTATTGTGTAATGTTACTATTATCCAAATGGTAAGTGTGACCAAGATTAAGGCTATTTTGGAGTGGCCTATACAGTGTCATTAAGTACAGGTGCAAGAGCATAAATATCTCTAAAAAACCTGCCACAATTAAAAGGTTTAAATATATTTAATAATAAATAATAAAAGAACAAGACAATATTTAACTCGGCACAGTGACTTCAGAATCACAGGAAATATTTTAAAGCAACATTGCAGGACAGTCTCACATAAATACAGAAAACATCTAACCTAATCTTACTAAATTTCTATCTATCTCAAAGAGAAACCACTGCAATCTAAGTCTTACTTACAGAGCAACATGCAGGCAGAAGTGCTGGGTGAATGTTTCTAGCTCCAAAGACAAATACAAAATGCACAGACTCACTCTTTGAGATAGTTCTTAAATTACTATCAAACATTACTGCTGAATTATCTCAAATTGCATCATTCTTTGTCACCTCTGCTTTCAGTTCCCAGGCTAACAGAAACTTACAAATGTAGCACCTCTGTGTCAAAATGGAAGTCATAAAACAGTTAACCACCTTTACATTTGAAACCTGTAATTATTTCTGTTTCCAGACAATAAAAAGAACTCCTAGCTGTAGACATTCTGTCTCCTAGTTGAGATAAACATCATCATAAAACTTTTTGTTTTTCTTGAGGGTTTGCAAGTTAACTCTATGTTCCAGTCTTTACCATCAAAACATACATTTGCATAGGCATGTAGTTTAAACACATTTCTGCTCTTTTCCAGCAGGGTACACTGTGATTGCATTCTTGAAGCTCAGTACATAACATACAGTTCAACAGACACTTCTGTACCAGTAGTGTAATGTACACATAATATATAGTTTTCTTACATTTGTAAGACAAGCATACACATCATATTGCTATTCACAAATGACATAGAATTATTTAGAAAATTCCAACTTGCTGAGCTGGCAGCCTTCACAACCCCCCCCCCCGAAAACTCAAGCTAGTTTTTCAAGTGACCCTTGAGAGGGTAAAATCAGTAGAAAACAGAAAAGTGACTAACCAAGTAAGCAGAGCAGCTACTGGAGAAAGTCAGACTAGTTTTAAGATACAACAGTAAGATACATTTCTAGGTCATTAGTACTAATAAGTTTCAATACTGGGGTTAAAGAGGAGCTGATATTAAAGGTTGTTAGGATAGAGATAGAGTGATAGTAGGGTGTAGCTAAAAGGAGGAAGTTCATGGAGGATTTTTACAAAGACATGTCCAGGTGCTGTATAGGTGTTCCTTGAGGGTTTTTTGAAAGCTACTTCATTACTTATTTCTCTGATGCATAGGGGTAACTGGTTCCAGGATAGGGCTGTGGAGTAGCTGTAATAGGGTTTGGCCAAAAGATATTTTGGCTTTATATATATCTAAGAGATTTTGGTCAGCATTCCTAAGGTATCAGACTGGAGTATTGTGAGAGATAATAGAAAAAATGTCATGGCAGAAGGAGGGTTTATTGAGAACAGAGTGAATGATAAATTGTTGAGAGGCTGTTTAAGGAACTCTATCCAGTTTAATATGTTGACAGATTGACAGTGATGAGAGTTTGCTGGCAGATTAGCTGCAAACCTGGCAATTTTGTTATAGGTGGTTTCTAGCCTTTGTGAGTAAAGAGGACTAGATATTAGTTAAAATTTGTGACATGTAGAGGAAGGAGGCTTAGGAGAAGGTGAGCATGGGCAAGTGTGATTTGGGACTATTTTGTAAAGATTTTTTTTTTATTTCTATAAAGTAGTCCAAGTTGTGGGTGAGTTTTTAATGCAACTGTTAACATGTAGGTAGAATTTGAGTTGATCATCTATGATAGCTCCAAGCAGTTTGGTGTGAGTTTCTACATTGATAATAGAGTTATTGAGTGATGTTACAGTGAAGGAGGGTTTAAAGGGGTGAGAGATTTTGGTAAGAATAGAAGTCTTTTTTTGGATTAAGTATAAGTTGATTATTAGAGGGCCAGTTTAGTTTTTTATCAAGTTAAATGAGTTTTGAGTAAGGGTGTGTAGGTCAGACAGAGTATTAGAGATAAAGATGATAGTGAAGTCGTCAGCATACTGAATGAGAGGATTGAAGACAGGAAGTATGGAGGTCACTAGTGAAGATGTTAAATAGTAATGGACCAAGGACTGCTCCTTGGGAAATTCCTGTAGTGATTGGGAGGAAGGGGGCGTGAGCAGAGAGCCATTTGACTGACTGCAATCTGTTGCAGGGATAGCTAGAGAACCAGGAGATAGTAGAAGTAGAGAGATTAAGGTTTGGGACTTTGGAGAGGAGAAAGTAGTGAGATACAGTATTGAATGCTTTGGAGAGATCTATAAATAGACAGGATATGAGTTTGTTTTTGGTCTCTGTCAAGGAATACTGAGTGAGTCAGTATTTCTCTTGGAAAACCTACCCTGCTGAAAATCCCTAACAAAGCATTTGTCACCTTCCTGTCTCCATAGAGGACAGAACCACTGCATCAAAATATCTACTAGCATAATCTACAACCACTATGATATACATCTTCCCTGTGTAACTTGAGGTAGAAAGAGGCTCCCCATATCCATACCTACCCTCTGAAATTGCTCCTCAATAACAGACAAAGGCATTAAGGGAGCTTTGACCTTATCTCCTGCTTGTCTACTTTTTGGCACTGACACAGGTTCTGCAGTACCCTTTACATCCCTTGCAATCTCAGGTCAATAAAAGTTCTGCATAATACATCGCTTGGTATACTTTATAACCATGTAACCTGCAAAAGGAATGTCATGGGTTATGGCTACAACTGCCAGACAGTAGGATCTAGGGATTACCAACTGCTGTATTACCTCAACTTCTAGCCCTCCCTCAGGGGTCCATTTCCTATACAGTAACTCCTTGTTCCAGCATTTTCTTGAAAATTAGGTGTCTACCTAGCTACCTTGCTCAAGCCTCTTAGTGTAAGGTCCAAGAGCTGAGCCTGTCTCATCTCTATCTTTGTGACCCTTGCGATGCCCCTACACTGGCCCAGTAATCAAAGAACCTCAGTCCTTACCACTAGCACCAGTGAGGGACGTGCACATTGGGAGGATGACAAGTACACACACAGTAAAGTACAATTTCCCTTAAAAAACACAGAGATCACAGTCAGTCTGCAGATGGTTTCTCCAGATCCCCAATAAGACTCCCCACACACAGATATAGAGTTAAGATCTCAGCTGAGTGGTCAAGCCAAAACCTCCACCACCCTCTCTGTCCAACCAATGCTTTGTGTCTCTGCCCAAGTAGCTGACACACACACACACACACACACACACACACACACACACACACACACACACACACACACACACACACACACACACACACACACTTTGAGATTTGATTCATATACAAACATTCAGACATTCCTGTTAAAGGCTGGCACAGGTTCACTAGCTATGCCCCTTCTGCCCAGACTATAAGGTAGTACCAGCTGTCCCCAACCACTCTTTATCAGCTGCTATAAGGCCCTTACAAAGGGTGACCAGTTCTATTGTGTAATGTTACTATTATCCAAATGGTAAGTGTGACCAAGATTAAGGCTATTTTGGAGTGGCCTATACAGTGTCATTAAGTACAGGTGCAAGAGCATAAATATCTCTAAAAAACCTGCCACAATTAAAAGGTTTAAATATATTTAATAATAAATAATAAAAGAACAAGACAATATTTAACTCGGCACAGTGACTTCAGAATCACAGGAAATATTTTAAAGCAACATTGCAGGACAGTCTCACATAAATACAGAAAACATCTAACCTAATCTTACTAAATTTCTATCTATCTCAAAGAGAAACCACTGCAATCTAAGTCTTACTTACAGAGCAACATGCAGGCAGAAGTGCTGGGTGAATGTTTCTAGCTCCAAAGACAAATACAAAATGCACAGACTCACTCTTTGAGATAGTTCTTAAATTACTATCAAACATTACTGCTGAATTATCTCAAATTGCATCATTCTTTGTCACCTCTGCTTTCAGTTCCCAGGCTAACAGAAACTTACAAATGTAGCACCTCTGTGTCAAAATGGAAGTCATAAAACAGTTAACCACCTTTACATTTGAAACCTGTAATTATTTCTGTTTCCAGACAATAAAAAGAACTCCTAGCTGTAGACATTCTGTCTCCTAGTTGAGATAAACATCATCATAAAACTTTTTGTTTTTCTTGAGGGTTTGCAAGTTAACTCTATGTTCCAGTCTTTACCATCAAAACATACATTTGCATAGGCATGTAGTTTAAACACATTTCTGCTCTTTTCCAGCAGGGTACACTGTGATTGCATTCTTGAAGCTCAGTACATAACATACAGTTCAACAGACACTTCTGTACCAGTAGTGTAATGTACACATAATATATAGTTTTCTTACATTTGTAAGACAAGCATACACATCATATTGCTATTCACAAATGACATAGAATTATTTAGAAAATTCCAACTTGCTGAGCTGGCAGCCTTCACAACCCCCCCCCCCGAAAACTCAAGCTAGTTTTTCAAGTGACCCTTGAGAAACATTGCTTGGGAGGCTTGAGCCTATCTGTGAATACCTTGCTCCATTCCCTGTCTTGAGAGTCCATCTGAGTTGGCATTGCTAACCCCACTGTGGTGCTGCTCTGTCATATTACATGCTTGCAACCCTAGGCTCCACCTTAGTAACTTGGCATTTTGCTGGCTGGCTCAATGTAACCATGTTAGGGGATTGTGGTTCATAACTACAGTGAATTTCCTTCCATACAGATAAGGCTGAAGTTTCTGCAGTACCCACACTATGGCTAGACATTCCTTTTCTACAGCTGCATAGCATTCCTCCTTGGGTTGGAGCCTATGACTAAGATAAACCACTGGGTGCTCTTCTCCCTCTGAAGAAATCTGGCTAAGTACAGCACCCACTCCATGGTTTGAAGCATCCACCTGAAGAACAAATTATTCGCTGTAATCTGGACTGGCTAATGCAGGGGGTCCGTCAAAAGCTCCCTTAAGCTTCTGGAATGCCTGCTCACATGCCGGGGTCCACACTACCTTATCTGGTCTATTTTTCCATGTCAGGTCAGTGAGGGAGTAGCTATGATAATACAATTGGGGACAAACTTTCTTTAGTATCCTGCTGTCCCTAAAAATGTCCTCACCTGCTTTTTTGGTAACAGGGCCAGGCCATGCCTGAATGGCTTCTACTTTGTAAGCTTCTGGCCTGATCTTACCGCTCCCCACTCTATGTCCCAGGAAGGAGACCTCTGCAATCCCCACCTGACATTTGCTGGGCTTTATGGTCAACCCTACCCTCTGTAGTCTGCCCAGCACCTCCCTGACATGCTGAAGGGTCTCTTGCCAAGAATGGCTGTAGATGGCAATATCATCTAAGTAAGCAAGGGCAAAATCTCCTGCTCCTGCTAGGATATGATCTACCAGCCTCTGGAAAGTCACTGGGGCATTTTTCATCCAAAAGGGCATCTTTGTAAACTCATACAATCCAAAAGGAATCACAAAGGCTGACCTCTCTCTAGAACTGGGAGTCAAGAGCACTTGCCAGTAACCCTTGGTAAGGTCAATGGTGGTAAGATACTTAGCCCCACCCAGCTGCTCTATGGCTTCATCTGTCCTATGCATGGGTAAGCATCTGACTCTGTGTAATTATTTAATTTTCTGTAGTCCACACAGAACCTGGTGCTGCCATCTTTCTTTGGTACCAACACCAGTGGAGAGGCCAAGGGATTGCTGGACTTCTGGATTACCCCTACTTCCAACATTTCCTGTATCTCCTCACTAAGAGAATTTCTGACTCTCTCTGGCACCCTGTAAGGGGCTTCCTGATAGGTCTTTGGGGTCCTGTATCCACATGATGGTGCACCAGGTGGGTGCTCCCTGGTTTCCCAATGAACATGTCCCCAAACTCATGTAACACTGCTCAGATTTCTCAAACCTGGGTAGGGGATAGCTGCTGGGATATTGCTACCCCTTCTACTGAGGTGTCAGTCCAAGCCTCACTGAGGAGATCAGTCACCAGATCTCCCTCAGACTCCTCCTGCAATCCACTGAAAATACTCAGCACAAGCGCCTCCCTATCATGGTAAGTTTTCATCAAGTTAACATGGTATATTTCTGCCCCTGCTTTCTGCCTAGCAGTTCTACCAAGTAGTTAACATCACTGACCTGCCTTACCACCTTGTGCGGCCCTCCCAAGCTGCCTGCAGCCTGTTTTCTCTAACAGGAATGAGAGCCATTACCTGCTGCCCTACAGCATTCTTTCTAGCTTGAGTATTCCTGTCATACCAGACCTTTTTCTGCTGTTGAGCTTCTGCCAGGTTCTCCATGGCCAAGCCCATGGGTTCCCTGAGCCTTGTCCTGAGGTTTAGAACATATGCCACAACAGATGCCTTGTGGAATTCACACTCATCCTCCACTCATTTTGAATTAAATCTAGAGGTCCCCTACCCTATGCCCATACAACTCAAAGGGTAAAAAACATGTGGATTCCTGGGGAACGTCTCTGTAAGCAAACAACAGATAGGGCAAATATTTGTCCCATTCCCTCTTAAACTGGTCTGCAAATGCCCGTAGCATCATCTTAAGTGTAGAGTTTAACCTCTCAACAAGACAATTAGTCTGTGGATGGTAGGGGGAGGTCTTTAGGTGCTTCACCCCACAGCACTTCCACAGAGAAGTCAGCAGGTCTGACATGAAACTGGCATCTCTGCCAGTCAGTATTTCGTTTGGGAAACCTACCCTGCTGAAAATCTCTAAGAAAGCATTTGCCACATTTTCTGCCTCAATGGAGAACAGAGTCACTGCCTCAGGGGATCTGGTAGCATAATCTACTACCACTAGGATGTACTTTTTCCCTGTTGAACTTGGGGTACTCAGAGGCCCCAAAATATTCGTACCTACCCTCTGAAATGGCTCCTCAATCACAGGCAAATGCACCAAAGGAACTTTCACCTTGTCTCCTGCCTTGCCTACCTTTAGGCACTGCTCACAGGTCCTGCAGTACCCTGTTACATCGCTAGAAATCCCAGGCCAATAAAAGTTCTTCATAATACATCTCTTTGTACATTTTATGCCCATATGACCTGCAAAGGGAATATCATGGATTATGGCTAGAAGTACCAGACAGTAGGCTCTGTTGTATTCTCTCACCCTCTAGCCCTCCCTCAGGGATCCACTCTCTATACGGTAACCCTTTGTCCCAGTATATAGAGTCCCCCTTTCCTTGAGCATCAGGTGCCTTACTAGCTACCTCCCTCAGGCCTTGTAATGTAGGGCTTGAGAGCTGAGCCTGTCTCAGCTCTCTCTTGGTAACCCTTCCCAGCTCTCCTTCCACAGGAAGTCTGTTATCCACTGACATCAGTTCTTCCCTGTCAGTCTAGGTACTACTACTCACCTCTGCCCTTGCAGTCACTCTGTCCAAGGGAACATCAGTACCCACAAGCAGCTGTGGCTCACCTTCAGTCTCACTGCTACAAGGCAGCTCCATCCCTGAAGTAACCACCTCACTAGTTCTGGCTGCAAGTGTGTGGTCAGTCTGGGTCTCCTGCAGGCTACCAGACCCACATGCTTGTCTCCAAGAGTGACTGCATGTAACTGCATGAACACATGGTACTGCATTATCAAAATTATTCCCTATCAGGGCATCTGCAGGGATATCCTCAAACACACCTGCTTGCTTGCTTTTTTTTCCACCCTCCTAGTCAAGGTGAACCGTAGCCAAAGGTATTTGGAACGGGGCCCTCCTAAAGCATTGACTGGATAGACTGCCCAAGCAAGTAGTGCGCCTCTGTAACCATTGCATGCTTCACAATGTTTAGGCCAGAGGGTGTGCCGCTCTTAGCCATGGTCTCTTTCCTATTCAATAAGACAGGGCAAAACCTCTTGTGGTAGTTTGGTACCCTAGTTGCCTCAAGACAACCTACTGTTGGCATTTTGTCATTCCCACTTACTGGCTCACCCACCTTTTGTTCCCCACCTTGCCTCCATGGGCATCTATATGCTACATGACCCCACTGATTGCATTCTCATGTCCTCAGGCAAAGTGCTAAGGGCTTGTTCCCTCACCAAAAGGTCTGCCAGCTCTTCAAAAGTGGTGGCCTGACATCCACTCACCCACCTATGAAAATAAGTGCATAGTTCAGCAATATATTCACACACACTTTGATCTGCTTTGCATCTATACTCACAAAGCTTTTTCCTATAAGCTTCAGATGTTAACTTAAAAAAATTCTAGCAAAGAATTCTTTACAACAGTATAATTTAAGCAGCCATTATTAGACAGTTTGGAAAGAACACTTACAGCTTTACCATGGAGTAAGGGGGTCAGGAACCATACCCAGAGACCTTGGTCAACATCATACTGTTTACATACCCTCTCAAACATATGAATAAAACTATCAAAATGATCCCCCTCTGTAAATTGTGGAAGAAATTTACTGACTTTTATTGCTTCTGGAGTTCGGCTACTCCCTTCCCCATTACCTCCATGACTCTGGCGAAGAGTCAGCATCTCCTTTTTATGTTGCCTCTGCCTCTCCTTTTCCTCAGTTTCCAGGTGTAGCAGTTTCTCATTTTCCTCATTCTCTGGACACCTCAGTCTCTCTGCTGCCTCTGTTTCCAAATGCTTGGCCTCCAGCTCAAGTCTCTTTAACTACAGATGGATTTTTAAGTCCTCTGTGGAAAGGTTGAGCTGTCCATTTTCTGAGGGTTGTACATCCCCATGGCCAGTCTGATTGTCTTCCTGGTTGCTATTCTCTGATGCAGCTGTGACTAAAGCTGCAATCATGTCTGCTTTAATCAGGTTGGCATGCACCAGTCATTTAGCCTGGCACATCTCAGTCAAATGGCTCCTTGTGAGCTTGCCGTACTCCTCTGCTGACATGCCCGCCTGCTCTTCCTGACTAACTAAGCTAACAAAAAAAAAATAAATTGTGATATGAACTCTGAATGTTCACTGCATGGCTGATTAAGAGTACAAGCACATTTAGTGACCACTGTACACAAGCTACAGGAATTCAATATCCACACAAGTAAATGCCAATTAATATGTGATGTGGCTATCCTACCACTGCTAAACAATTAATATGTGATGCCCCTACAATGGCTTAGTAATCAAGGAGCCTCAATTCTCACATCTAGCACCCGTGAAGGATGTGCACATTGAGAGCATGACAAGTACACACACACACAGTAAAGTATAATTTTCCTTAAGAGCACACAGAGATTACAGTCAGTCTGGGGATGGTTTCTCCCTCTTTCTCCAGATCCCAAATAAGACTCCCCCCTGACACAACTATAGGTTAAGATCTCAGCTGAATAGTCAAGCCAAATGCTCCACCACCCTCCCTGTCCAACCAGTGCTTCCTGCCCAAGTAGCTGACACACACACACACACACACACACACACACACACACACACACACACACACACACACACACACTTTGAAATTTGATTTATATACAAACACACAGACACTCATAGGTTCACTAGCTATGCCCCCTTCTTCCCAGACTATAAGGTAGTACCAGCTGCCACCAACCACTCTTTATCAGAGTGGCCTACACAGTGTCACCAAATACATGTGCAAGTATTGCTTAAATATATCTAAACAAACCAGCCACAATCATCATCATCATCATCTTCTTTCAGCTGTTCCCGTTAGAGGTCGCCACAGAGGATCATCTGTTTCCATTTCTTCCTGTCCTCTGCATCATGCTCTTTCAACACCAACTGCCTGCATGTCCTCTCTCACCACATCCGTAAACCTTATCTTAGGCCTTCCTCTTTTCCTCTTACCTGGCAGCTCCATCCTTAGCATCCTTTTCCCAATATACCCAGCATCCCTCTTCAGCACATGTCCAAACTAATGCAATCTCACCTTTCTTGCTTTGTCTCCAAACTGTCCAGCCTGAGCTGACCCTCAAATATACTGATTCCTAATCCAGTCCATCCTAGTCACACCCTGTGCAAATCTTAACATCTTTAACTCTGCCACATCCAGCTCTGACTCCTGCCTTTTTGGCAATGCCACCGTCTCCAACCCATATAACATAGCTGGTCTCACTACCCTCTTGTAGACCTTCCCTTTCACTCTTACTGGTACTCGTCTGTCAAAAATCACTCCGGACACTCTTCACCCATTCAACCCTGCCTGCACTCTCTTCTTCACCTCTCTTCCACACTCACCATTACTCTGAACTGTTGACCCAAGTACTTAAACTCATCCACCTTTACCAACTCAACTCCCTGCATCCTCACCATTCCTCTACCCTCCCTCACATTTACACACATATATTCTGTTTTAGCCCTGCTGACCTTCATTCCTATCCTCTCTAAAGCATATCTCCACCTCTCCAGGGTCTCCTCAACCTGGTCCCTACTCTCACTACATATCACAATGTCATCTGCAAACATCATAGTCCACGGGGCCTCCTGTCTGATCTCATCTGTCAATCTGTCCATCACCACTGCAAATAAGAAAGGGCTCAGAGCTGATCCTTGATGTAATCCCACCAACACCTTAAACGTATTTGTCACTCCCACCGCAGTCCTCACCAGTGTCACACTACCCTCATACATATCCTGTACCACTCTTACATACTTCTCTGCCACTCCCGACTTTCTCATACAATACCACAACTCCTCTCTGGGCACCCTATTATATGCTTTCTCTAAGTCCACAAAGACACAATGCAACTTCTTCTGACCTTCTCTGTATTTCTCCAACAACACTCTCAGAGCAAATATTGCATCTTTAGTGCTCTTTCCCGGCATGAAACCATACTGCTGAACACTAATCATCACCTCCCTTCTTAACCTAGCTTCCACTACTCTTTCCCATAAATTCAGGCTGTGGCTGATCAGTTTTATCTCTCTGTAGTTACTGCAGCTCTGCACATCACTCTTATTCTTAAAGATAGGTACCAAAACACTTTTTCTCCACTCCTCAGGCATCCTCTGACTGTCCAAAATTTCATTAAACAATCTGGTTAAAAATTCCACTGTCATTTCACCTAAGCACCTCCATGCTTCCACTGGTATGTCATCTGGGCCAACAGCCTTTCCATTCTTCATCCTCTTCATAGCTGTCCTTACTGCCTCCTTGCTAATCTGTTTCACTTTCTGATTCACTATCCCCACATCATCCAACCTTCTCTCTCTTTCATTCTCTTCATTCATCAGCCCTTCAAAGTACCCTTTCCATCTCCTCAACACACTCTCCTCACTTGTGAGTAGGTTTCCCTCACTATCCATTATCACCCTTACCTGCTGCACATCTTTCCAAGCTCTGTAGTTCTGTCTAGCTAATCGGTACAGGTCCTTTTCTCTCTCTTTAGTGTCCAATCTCTCATACAACTCTCCACATGCCTTATCCCTTATCCTTAGCCTTCGCCACCTCTCTCTTTGCCATGCGTCTCATCTCCTTATACTCATGTCTACTTTCTTCATCTCTTTGACAATCTCACTTCTTCTTCACCAGCCTCTTCCTCAGTATACTCTCCTGTACTTCCTCATTCCACCACCAGGTCTCCTTGTCCTCCTTCCTCTGTCCAGATGTCACACCAAGCACCTTTCTAGCAGTCTCCCTTACTAGCTCTGCTGTAGTTACCCAGCTATTCAGAAACTCTTCACTGCCTCCCAGTGCCTGTCTTCAATCACCCTTTTTTAACTTCCACCATTTAATCCTTGGCACTGCTTTCACACTCCCCCTCCTTTTCTTGATCACCAGCGTCATCCTACAGACCACTATTCTATGCTGCTTAACTACACTTTCGCGTCACTACTTTACAGTCTCCAATCTCCACCAGACTAGCCCTCCTACATAGTATATAATCCACCTGTGTGCATCTTCCTCTACTCTTGTACATCACCCTATGCTCCTCCCTCTTCTTAAAATACGTATTCACCACAGCCATATCCATCCTTTTCGCAAAATCCACAATCATCTGACCTTCTGCATTCCTCTCCTTAACACCATACCTACACATCACTTCCTCATCCCCTCTGTTCACTTCATCAACATGCCTATTGAGGTCCGCTCCAATCATTAGTCTCTCACCCTTGGGTACACTCACCACCACTTCATCCAACTCACTCCAAAATTTTTCTTTCTCATCCATCGCACACCCGATTTATGGAGTATATGCACTAACAACATGCAACATTACACCATCAATTTCAAGCTTCATAAACATCACTCTATCAGACACTCTCCTCACCTCCAAAACACTCTTGGCATACTGTTCCTTTAGGATAACCCCTACCCCATTTCTCCTGCCATCCACACCATGACAGAACAATATGAACCCGCCTCCTATACACCTGGCCTTACTTCCCTTCCATCTCATCTCTTGCATGCAAAATATATCAACCTTCCTTCTCTCCATCATATCAGCTAGCTTTCTCCCTATACCAGTCATACTGCCAGCATTCAATGTTCCTACCCTCACTACTACACTCCTAACCTTCCTCCTCTCTTCCTGCCTTCGGGCATGCCTTCCTTCTCCTCTTCTCCTTCGGCCTACAGTAGCCCAATTTCCACCAGCACCCTGTTGGCTAACAGTACTGGTGGCGGTTGTTGTTAACCGAGGCCTCGACCGATCCCATATGGAAATATGAAATGTTCTCTGCATAAGTAATTTGGCAGAGGTTTTACGCCGGATGCCCTTCCTGACGCAACCCTCCCCATTTATCCGGGCTTGGGAACGGCACAAAGAAATGCACTGGCTTGTGCATCTCTAGCGGCTGGGTTTAAAAAAAACCAGCCACAATCAAAAGGTTTAAATATATTTAATAATAAATAATAAAAAAACTAGGCAATACTTAATAACTCGACACAATGACAACAGAGTTCAGAATCACAGGAAATATTTTAAAACAACATTAGCGGACAGTCTCACATAAATACAGACAACATATAAACTAATCTTACTAAATTCCTATTTATCTCTAAGAGAAATCACTGTAAACTAAGTCTTACTTAAGGAGCAACATGCAGGCAAAAGTGCTGGGTGAATGTTTCTAGGTCCAAAGACAAATACAAAATGCACACATTCACTTTCTGAGATAGTTCTTAAATTACTATCAAACATTGCTGCTGGGTTATCTCAGACTACATCATTCTTTGTCACCTCTGCCTTCAGTTCCTAGGCTAACAGAAACTTAAAAAATTAGCACCTCTTTGTCAAAAATACTTATCTCTCAGAAGTTTGCATAAAACTGGAGGTCATAAAACAGTTACACAATTTTACATTTGAAACCTGTAATTATTTATGTTTCCAGACAATAGAAAGAACTCAAGCTGTAAACATTCTGTCTCCTAGCTGAGATGAACACTATCGTAAAACTCTTTGCTTTTCTTGAGGGTTTGCAATTTATCTCTGAATGTTCCATCCTTTACCATCAAAACATATATTTGCACAGGCATGTAGTTGCTTGGGCACTCATACAGATTTCTGCGCTTTTCCAGTGGGGTACACTGCGGTTACATTCTTGAAGCTCTGTACATAACATGCAGTTCAACATACACTTTTACACCAGTAGTTTAATGTAGACATAACCTATAGTTTCCTTACATTTGTAAGACAAGTATACAAATCATATTACTATTCACAAATGACATAGAATTATTTAGAAAATTCCAGTTAGCTGGGCTGCCTTCCGAACCCTTCACAGTTCCTGTTCCACAGGAAGTGTGGTCTCTTCTGATAGCAGTGCCTCACTGTCAGCCTGGGTAGTACTACTCTCAGCCATGCTGTTCAAGGGAACATAAGTACCTACCTGGAGCTGTGGCTCACCTTCAGGGTCACAGCTACAGGTTAGCTCCCCCCTGAAACAGCCACCTCACCAGCCCTGGCTTCAGGTGTGGAGTTTGCCTGGGTCTCTCCCCGACTACCAGGGTCACATGCCTGTCCCCAAGCCAGACTGCGTGTAACTGTATGCACACAAGGTGCTGCATTATCAAAATCATTCCCTATCAGGACATCTGCAAGGATTTCCTCAAACACACCTACTTGCTTTCTTCTTTTTCTATTCTCCAAGTCATGTTGAACCCTGGCCAAAGGCATTTTGAATGGGGTCCCTCATAAAGCTCTGACTGGACTGGAGTACCCAAGCAAGTACTGCTCCTTTTTAACTACTGCAGGCTTCACAATGGTTATGTCACAGGCTATGTCTCTCTTAGCAGTGGCCTGGTATCCATCCACTAAGATAGAATATAAACTCCGGTGATAGTCTGGTTCCCCTGTTTTCTCTAGACAACTTGCTGCTGGCATACTGTTATTCCCACTTGCTGGTTCCCCCACCTTTTGTTTCCCACCTTGCCTCCATGGACATCTGCATGCTGTATGGCCGCACTGGTTACATTTAAAACATCTACCCCTTGTTCTTGGCTGCATACCTGAACTAGTGGCTTCCCCTGTTATTACTGGACTCTGCTCGGTGGTTTAGGCTGCCCACCATGGGTTCCCTTATATCCATGTGCAGAACTCAGTATCCCCTTCTTCTGCAGTGATGCCCTGCTTGCTAAGTAGAGATTCCCTTTTTTCACCAGCTCATCTGCAGAATTGCATCCCCAGGCTGCCAACCAGAGCCTCATGTCCTCTGGTAAAGTGCTAAGGGCTTTTTTCCTCACCAAAATGGCTGCCAACCTTTCAAAAGTGGTGACCAGACAACCTCTCACCCACCTTTGAAAATAAGTGCTTTACTCAGCAGTATAATCGCATACAGTTTCATCTGCCTTGCATCTATGTTCACAAAACCTTTTTCTGTAAGCTTCAGGTGTTAACTTAAAACATTCCAATAAGCATTGTTTTAATTTATCATAGTTTAAACAAGTAAGTATCAGGCAATTTAGAAACAGCATTTACAGCTTTACCACAAGGTAAGGGGATCAAGATCCGTACCCAGAGCCCTTGATCAAAATTATACAGTTTACATACTCTTTCAAATATATGAATAAAACTATCATTCTCTGTAAACTATGGAAGAAATTTACTGACCTTTATTGCTTTTGGGGTTCAGTTATTCCCTTCCTCATTACCTCCATGACCCTGATGAAGAGTCAACAATTCCCTCTCATGTTGATGCTGCTTCTCATTTTCTTCAGCCTACAAACACCAGAGTCTCTCATTTTCTTTGGACCCTAAATCTGCAGTCTCTCTGCTGATTAATATTCTGTTTCTCCTTTCTTTGGACTGCATATGCCGCAGTCTCTCTGCTGATTGAAAATTGCAAACATTTGGCCTCCAGGTCAAGTCTCTAACTCCAGATGTATTTTTAAGTCCTCTGAGGAAAAGGCGAACTGTCCTGTTTCTGAAGGCTGCAATTCCCTATCACCAACCTGGTTATCCTCCTGGTTGCTGGTCCAGGCTACAACTGTGACTAAGGCTGAAATAATTTCCTCTTATTCAGGCTGGCATGCACCAGTCCTTTGGCTTCACACACCTTAGCCAACTGGTTCTTATCCAGCTTGCCAAAATCCTCTGCTGACATCTTTGCCTGCTTTCGTTGACTGAACTAAACTAACAAAAAATAAATAAAACCGTTGTGAAAAATGAAAGTCTGTATATTTACCTTGTGGCTGCTGAGAGTACACACATCTGCAGTGACAACTGCCTACAGGCCACAGAAGTTCAATTAAAATATCCACACCACTGCTCCCAAATATGTGACAATCCCTGCTCTGGGCCAGCAATCAAGGAGCCTTACTCCTCAATGCTGACACTGGAGAGGGATGTTGCCTTAGACCAGAAATAGATACACAGTGTTTTTCTAGATGCAGCTCTCTGCACCAAGCACAATTTCCCTTAAGAGCACACAGGTAACATACTCAATCCATGGGCTGGGTTTCTCTCTCTCTCACTATCTCTCTCTCTCTCTCTCTCTCTCTCTCTCTCTCTCCAGGCCCCCAATAAAACTTCCCACTGGCACAGCCGTAAAGCTGAGTCCTCATCTAAGTGTTCGAAGCCAAGTCCTCCACCACCATCTGTGTGAAACCAGTGCTCCGTGTCCCTGCTGCATGTAGCTGACACACACACAGTCTTTGCAATTTGATTTTCACACACACACACACACACACTGGGAAAGGCCGGCATGGGTTCACTAGCTCTTCCCCTTCAACCCAGACTATAAGGCAGATTCACTGCCATGAGCCAACTACTTTAAGGCTCTTACAAGGGTATCCAATTACATTGAATAAAATGAATACTAATATAAATGGTAGTGTTTGACCAATGCTTTCAGGAGTGGCCACAGTGTCACCAAATAAATATAAGTACTCCCAAAGGTTAAAATATTCTCTGAAAGTCCAGGCAAAATGAAAGGTTTAAATATATTTAATAATAAATAATAAAATAACACAATAATATTAAATATCTATTTATAATGAACACCAGAGTTTCAATCACGGGAAATATTAAAAATAACATAGATGGAGAGATTCACACAGATAACAAAAACAGTACTTAACTGATCTCACTATATTTTTCTGACTGACCTAAAGAATTCCTATTCCCTGGTTACTTTCTAAAGCAAGGCAAGATGAAGTGGGTAAGGGATCCTTCTCTATCAGGTTTCAAAAACAGACTGCCCTGTGACTTCTGTCTCATGTAGTATTAAAACATCATTTCAGTGTTAGATTATAGAATGAAATCACACATTTCTGGTCATCTGACTTCTAGTTTCCACACTAACCCCCGCCCTTACTAGAAACAGAATTTATTACATATATGTTACCATACACACAGGCAGAGCTTT